>NC_041382.1:771190033-771200160 GCF_002162155.2 Triticum dicoccoides | reverse complement strand
AAAACCCAAAATGATGGCTTTAGGTGGTTCCGTCGACCCCGAGACACCCTAGACCCTAGTTGATGGCTTTAGGTGGTTCCGTCGACCCCGAGCCACCAAAACCCAAAATGATGGCTTTAGGTGGTTCCGTCGACCCCGAGACACCCTAGACCCTAGTTGATGGCTTTAGGTGGTTCCGTCGACCCCGAGCCACTAAAACATAGACAACATAAAAAGGACCATTTTGAGCATAGACAACATATCAATAATAAAAAGAACCATTTTTATCATAACAACATATCAATCATAAAAAGAACCATCCAAGCTTGCATAATCAATAACTCCAGCATATCAAGATAGTCCATTCCATGCATTCACTCATAAGTTGCATCCACATCAACAAAAGCCATATATGGCATTGATTCTTAAAGTACACCACCAAAGCAAAGATGACATTGTACACCACCACATGAAGTATCTAGTTACCACTTGCATAGAAGTACCTCCCCCATCCAGTATGTCTACCACCAGCACCTCTCCTAGCAACAGATGTGGAGGGAGCAGTAGATGTGGAGGGACCAGATTGTCTTGGGGCAGAGAATGCACCTCTCCCTCTCCCAACACCTCTTGCAGCACCTGGTGCAGCACCTCTTCCAGCAGCTTGAGCTGCTGCAGCACCTCTCCCAGCTCCTCTCCCAGCTGTTGGTGTTATTGTAGGAGCTGCATGAGAGGTTGTTGTTGCTGGTGTAGTAGCAGCACCACCACCATTGGAATTCCTTGCAAGAGGCTTGCATAAACAAGAAGGAAAATGAGTAAGTACTTAAAAAATGGAATGTACAAGAAGGAAAACCACTTATAAGAGGATTACTACATGTTTGTTCTTCCTCAAAGCCAGCTTAGGCTTCAACTGCTTGAGGCAGCTTGTGTACCTATGTCCTTGCAGTCCACAATTGCCACATGTTATAGTCCCCATTCTTGATGTGTCCTTAGGCTTTGGAACTTCAAATTTCCCCTTGATCCTCTTCTCTTTCTTTCTTCCTCTCTTCACTTTAAATGCAGGTGGGTCAATGTCTGGACCAGGGGTCTTTGTCCAGTCATGCTCACCAGAAACTGGATAGATCATTGGTTCATAAGCTGCCACATAAAATTCTTTCTTGAAGAACTTGCTAACATAATCCTCTGGGTTTTTTTTGCCCTTGTTGATTGCTGAGATGGCATGGTTACATGGGATGCCACTGAGGTCCCATTTTCTGCACCCACATGTGTGCACTTGCAAGTCAACAGCATGGGTTTGCTGCCCACTTATAACCTGCCACAAGTTCACACCAGCTTGAATTGGTTTGCAATATTTGGCCCTCTCCTTCTCAACCTCTAGCTTCTCACTATAATGGGGTGCTATGTCCCATCTAGCTGTCTTTGCACTCTCCCTATTCCTATGCCACCTCATCATCTGTTTATCCTTTATTCCATCACACATTGTCCTAATTGGTTTCTTCCTAACATCTAGGACATACTTGTTGAACACCTCAGACAAATTGTTAACTACAAGGTCAGTCTTGCAGTTTGTGTCAAATGCATGCCTTGCCCATGTTTTCTTGGGTATTTGACAAAGCCACTCCCAAGCTTCCTGACATTCAGCTCTAAGGTCATTCATTGCAATGTTAAATTTGTGTTCACTATATGCATAGGCAGCATTATCCATACACTTCTTCAGATCTTCCCCCCTAAACCCAGCATTTTGGAAGTTTGCATAGATATGCCTAAGGCAGAACCTTTGGTTGCACTTAGGAAAGACAGCATTCACTGCATTTAGTAGGCCCTGGGACACACAATTAAACTAGCTAAGCTACTATCTAGCACAAAACAACCATATAGGAACAAGGACATAAGATGCAAGCACATACCTTTTGTCTATCTGACATTATTGTATATGGACCAAACTGTCCCTCTTCTCCTCCTAGGCAGATTTTAAGTTGGTGTAGAAACCAACACCAGTTAGGTGTGTCCTCTTGCCCAACAATACCAAATGCTAGTGGGTATATATTGTTGTTGCCATCTCTACCAGTGGCAGCAAGTAGTTGAGCACCAGTAGTTAACTTAATGAAGCACCCATCAACACCTGAATGAGCAAGCAAATTCAATATTTAAAACATTCAAATGCATTTCAAGATGAAACAATATGTAACTAATGCACAAGGTGAACAAACTAACCAATGAATGGTCTGCACCCCTTGAGAAACCCCTCCCTTGCTCCATTGATGCAATAGAACATAGCATGGAATCTTGGACCTGGATGGGGGATTTTTTCAGTGGGTGTTGGAGTTACAATAGTGACTACTACTCTACTCCCAGGGTTTGTATCCATCACTGTCTGAGCATAGTCTTTCAACCTAGGGTATTGCTTCTTGTGGTCTCCTAGCACAGCATCAATAGCTATGTTCTTTGCTCTATATGCCATTGACTTGGGCACATCCACACCATACTTCTCCATGCAAGCATCAATCAAAGTCTGAATGCCAGTTGTTAGATCAGATCTGAACAGTGACTCATACTTCTGTGCAAGCCACTTGGCACTTACCCTTGTTGTCTCTGTACTAGTAGGGCAAGTGTGCTTAATTCTCATCTTCTTAATTACAAAAGTAGTTTCACCTTTTATAACTGCTGCCACCATAAAGAAGTTGCAATTTTTTTGGTTGCATTCTACAATTATTCTTTGATCTGAGTTCCTATGATATCTGAAGTTTCTTTCTTGAGTGATGTGTAGGTTCAACAAAGCCTCTCTGAATTGATGTTGATCCAAGAAACACATGTGTAGACATAATTGCTCATGTGGTGCATCCATTTTCTCATTGTACCATTTTCTAGGAGGCCTCTGCTTTGCCCTGCTTTTCCTTTTCTTTGGCAGCACAAATGACAATGGCTCAAAACCATCATCATCAGCCTCCTTCAACAATCCTTTCTCTTCTTCATCAGATGAAGGTTTGAAATCAGGTTCCTCCTCTGATACTACACTTGAATGTGACCTTGTTGTAGGCCCTCTCCTAACTGGAAGCTTCTGTTTCTTCTTCTTCTTCTCTTCATGTACAATTACAGTTTCTACATCCTGTGAAACAACTTTGTCATCTTCATCCATTTGAAAAGGTTCCTCAACCTCTATGTCACCCTCATAATGCACAACTTCTTCCTCCTCAGATTCTTCATCATCTATTTCTTCCTCTTCCATTTCATCATACTCTTTCTGTTTCTTTCCCTCAGCCATCTCTATGTCATCAGCATCACCCATATAAAAAGGTGGTACATCAATGTTCTCTTCACCTTCACAATCAGAACCACCACTGCCAACATATCCCTCTTCTTCTTCTATTTCCATAACAGCTTTCATTTTTCCTTTTACATTCTTGCTCTCTTGTGTGCAAAGACCAGTACCATGAGCTACACTGTAGCTACTACTCTGACTTTCAAATGCAACTCCTTCTTCATTAACAGCATAGATGGGTGCCTCACTGAGATCATATAACACAGGCTCTTCATACACAACAGTGGATAATTCTTGCCTCTCAAACTGGCTGCAAGGAGGTGGACATGCCCTCACTAGCAAATTTAAGACCTTAGACTCCTCAACCTGCTTCTTTACTAATTGCAAATCAGCATTACACTCTACCATCTCCAATCCTTTCTCCCCTAATTGTGGATTCTCAATGTGAAACAGCAGATCATATTCACTAAATCCTTGGGTTTCCATCACTGCAATCATATTCAGGTATGTTACATCTGAACTGCAGAGCTTCAACTCAAACATTTCTGAAGCATCAAAATAGAACCTAACATCCAAAATGTCATCATACAAACTGCAAAATGAAATAACAGAAAAATGGTTAATAAACAATTTTACTTAACAGATAGGCTAACATATAAACAAAGCTTTGTTTAAGTTAACATATAATTTGGACTCTGCTCTAGTTAGGAATTTTTTAAGTTAACATATAAACAAAGCTTTGCTTAAGTTAACATATAAACAAAGCTTTGTTTAAGTTAACTAATGGTGCTCTGCTCTAGTTAGGAATGATTTAATCCACTATGCTTCTCTGCTCTGCTCTGCTCTAACTAGGTAACACCTAATGCTGCTCTGACAATTTGGACTAAGAAATAACAATGTAATCCACTAATGCTGCTCTGCTCTGCTCTAGTTAGGACTCATGTAATCCAATATACTTCTCTGCTCTACTTAGGAACTAGCAATTAGAGTGCTAAACATGCAGACAGTAAACCAGGCAGTAAACCCTAACCCTAATCCCCAATTTCAGTTTGCAAAGATGGAACAATGGAACACTTACAGAACACCACCGATGCCATGAGTCCACTGATGGGCGGTGCTAGGGTTGGCCAACCAAATTCGCGCCATCTTCAGCCTCTGCTCCATCGACAACACCGGCTCCGCAAAATCTTCGTCCTCGCTACTGTACTCCGAGCTGGAGTAGCAACCACTCCCATCGAGGCCTAAGCGGGGGAGGTCGCCGCCGCTCGCATCGCCCTGGCCATCGTCGCCTGCCGGAGTAGCCGAGGCCATCGTCGCCTAGGGCACAGCAGCTGCGGGGAAGAGGAGGGCGCGAGGGACGAGCAGCCGCGGTGGAGGTGACGGCGCCTAAGCAGTTCGATCCATGACTACGGTGGCGTGGTGTGGCGGGCGGCGGGGCGGGCGGGGAGGCAGCCGCCGGCGAGGAGGAGAAGGAAGAGGGCAGAGCGGGGTCGGGGTGTGGCTCGACCGCACCAGCCGCGCCCTAAACGGTGCGAGCCGGCCTCGTCCCAGTCAGCGCCCAGTCAGCGCGCGGGCACGCACGCACTGGCCAGCGTGTCGCCTGACGGGCGGGCCCAACCGGTCAGCTTTTCTGTCAATACGTATAAAACACACTTTTAGTCTTTTTTGCAACGGCTCGCCCCAATCTTGGTACTGACATGTAAAAATTACCAATCTTGGTACCAATCTGCTTCCAATGCCCCAATTGTGGTACTTCTGTGCAATTTACTCGATTTAAACAGAATCCAGCTGCTGAGGACATGGTGGTCAACTGTGGCTACTGACTGGGCGGTCGGCTCGATCTGTATCTGCATGGGGGAGCTTGAAGGATCTATCTCCCTAATAAAGGCTTGACACGTACACATCACATGGCCATTTTAAGCATACTGACAAACAGAGCAGGCCCGAGTACGATCGCACGGGGCGCCCAAAAATTTGAGGGCCCAATTTACGTCTTAAATAGTAGCATTTAATAATGTATTGATCAAGAGAGTGATGAATACTTGATCGCCCATGCAATGTTCCAACTTCCAACACCAACCAGTTCCAAATTCGAAGGACAATCAATACAAACACACACACACATTTCTTTTGACCTCTCTCTATTTTGAATAACATTAATATTAATAATTAACGCTACTACTCCACATGCATTGAATTCATAACTACGTAGTACTACTTGAAGTAAGGCTGGTTGTAATGGGGAGTATCATATACTTTCTGCGGTCCTGTGGAGTATCATTATGGGACGGAGGGAGTAGTATTTACGTGTGGCTTGTGGCGCCATGTATGCATGGACCCGAATAATAGTGGTACTTATTTCGAAAAAAGAAAAGAATAATAGTGGCACTCGGTGAGCGGCTGCTCGTCGTCTGCATGCATGTGGGACGTACGCGCGATTCTCGTCGACGTGTTTCTTGTTTGGATCGGCATATTTCCTGGTACCGGCACATCGTCGAGCTGGCCAATCGCATCGCTCGACGTAGCTGCCCTGGATCTGGATGGCATTATATATTGGTGCGTGATGCACACCAGGCCGTCCGTATCAGTGGCGACAATGCGCCACATCGGCGTCCATACTGCCAGGTTGCCCTTGCACCGTGCCCGCCGCACTTGTATCGTGCCCAGGAGACACCCGCCACGTTCCCTCCGTGGCCAATGGATTCAAACTGCGTGTTCCTTTTTCTTTTTGTTCTTCTGAAAAAGATCCAAATCAATTACAAAAGTTCATCCAAAAGTACAAAGCACTCTAGACATGATAAAAAAAAATCACCGAGGACCCTGAACCATCGAACGACTCTGTGAATGAGCCGCGCAATGCGCCGCGGTCGCCACTCCTATACCAGTGCCAGTGCGAGCATGACCATGCCAAGAACAGTTGGAAAATGAATGGTGGCACTGAGTGAGTAGTTGTCAGTCACATGCATTGATGACACCAGCATGTAGTCAGTCCGGCTAGTGTTTCACATCGGTAAACATAGATGGCTGGACGGTGTACATACACGCTATTCTATGTTGCTCGATCCACGCGGACACATACTTACTTCCTCCGTCTTGGTCTATTGTGCCCCTCATATTTTAAGTCAAATTTTGATTATAAGACAATTTATTTGACTAACAGGAAACTTTGATCATAGACGTATAGTGATATATTGCTGCCTGATCCACACTAGCAGGTCTGCATCAGTGGCCACAATTAATGCACTACACTGTATGCCAGTCGACATCATAAAATCTTACTCCGTGTGAGATGTTGGGTTTAACCTTTGCAATAATAAACGGATGTGTGCAATAACCGCACCCTCTTTCTAACCCCAAAATAAACAAAATCACATCCTCTATTGGAAGGGGGAAAGCATAATTTTTCGAGGTTCTAGGGTTGATGGGGGCAGTGGAGGTCCTGCAATATTTACAGAATGCGTTGAGAATTTGGCGATCAACAGTGGCTGCGGATTTTGCGTACCGTGCTTCCGAACGGGTCTTCCTACATGAGTATACAAGTACGGTGGGCACAATATTTGATGCTCATGCGTCGAAGCTCACATCGCATGAGCTTCGACGCATGTGAGCTTCGACGCATGAGTATACAAGTACGGTGGGCACAATATTTGCGTACCGTGCTTCCGAACGGGTCTCCCTACATGAGTATACAAGAGTATACATGCACTCGAGATGATCTGGATCTGCATGGGAAACATAAAGGATCTTCCATTGATGGTAGGCTTGAACGGATACTATATTTTTGCCAGAAACGGCAGAACACACATCATATCACATGACTATCTTACCCTATCGGTACCCTCCTAAAGACCGTAGCTGCCTGGATGTAGGAGTACATTATTGCTGCGTGATCCACGCTAGTACGTCTGTATCAGTGGTTACAATGCACGGCACTGTGCGCCACATAGTGTGCCCACCGTACTTGTATCCTAGGCTCTTAGCAGTTACATGTTTCCTGCGTTGTCTCAAAAAAAAAACATGTTTCCTGCGTGCCCAATGCAGATGGTCCCGAATTAACCGTGGCGTGTTCCTTGCTCTACACAATAGACGATATGCTGATGCACAGGAGCAAGGTAGGACACGCATGTATACTCTTGATGCTCATGCGTCGAAGCTCACATCAAGGGAGACCCGTTCGGAAGCACGACACGCAAGCAAACCGCCGGCCGCTTTTATAGAAACGAAACCCAGATGCCCAGGATGGACCCCATCTGAACGTGCGGCGGCTATGGGCTGCCCTAAGCCAATTTGTTCATCCATAAAGCCTCGAGGATCGCTGCCCTACATCACGAAGAACGAATGAAGAATGGGAGAGAAAGAATAAGGAAGAGATGAAAAAATAGGGTAAAAAGTAGAATGGTTTTGCGATTGTGTGTTGTTATTTCAATCAGCCGTCAACCCTCATGTATATAAGAGGCGGTTGGACTTTTTTACAAGAAAAAGGTTTGGATTGACCTCCAAAACCCGGAGTTTGGTTCCAACTCGGATGTTTGCTTTGAACTTTTCAAAAATGTTCGGTCTAAAAGTTGGTTGCATCTTGCGGGTCACTTTTCAGGCAGTATTCGAATTCGGATGAAAATGTGCCCAAAAGCAAATTTATCTGTTTCAACGAGACAAACAACTCTCGTGTCGGACGTTTTTTATTCGAGGCCATATTGAGTGCCGAATAGCTGGTGCAAAACAGGCAATAACTCATACTATCCACCAGAATAGTCATATGAGTGTCGGGTGTTGGAGTCACCTAATGCTCACGGTAGGGTTGCACTGCGCTGGCTCTAACTTTTGTGTACGATCTCGGATTAAGATGATCCAAATATCAAAATTGATCGACTCGACGAGGCGAAAACAATCTGTATAGAACACTTTTTCATATGAGCTATCTTGGATGCATATTTCACCAACAGTACTCTAAATACCAAATAGTATTACTTTGAGCACAACTTTGACCCCTGAGATGATATGAGATCGGATGGCGATGACCCAAACATCAAAATTGTTCATCTCGAACACACAATGATTTTTGATATTGTACATTTTCTCATTTGAGTTCATCTTATATAAGTTTCTTGTCATGGCAAAATCTGGTGTCTAGAGTAGGAAGTAATCGCTTCCGCTATAAAAACCGAGCTAACCACCAATGCAGATGGTCGCGTAATTTGCGGAGATTCCCCCTAGAGTGAAAAAATTCGTTAGTAGTACAATTAATATAGCACATCTGCCTATGCTCTGATCGGGCCCAACAATATTAATGACATGGCAGATTCTTCTTTCCTAGCCATGTGATACTGACGTGACACATTGATCCTCGCCACTGATAAAGACGTAGTACTCTTTCCGTTTAGGTGTATAAATCATCTTTACAAAAACCAAATAATTCCAAAACACTTAGGCGTGATCCATTAAGTCTCATCTCATTTTTTTGTTTCTTGACATAAGTAAAGGAATTAACCAATAAGAGATGGGGGCGTGTATGCTTTCAATGGCTTGAGACTACCAAACATGACATGCAGTAGTCAGTTTATTGCATGCAATGCTATTAATTGGCAAATAAATATTAAGTGATCTCATTTTCCCCTGTCTTGGTCACGGTGTACAACCTAAGATGATTTAAGAGTCATAGTGGGAGTAATTTAGGTAGTAACATAGAACACTCAAAGAAAATTTTGCTTATGTGGCATGTAGTTAACGAGGAGAGAGGTGTTTAGAGTAACATAATATGTTATTATAACATAGCGCTTTCCGAGAAAGGATGAGTCTACAAGCTAATAAATGATGTCATCTATGACACTATAGTACTATGTTACTTTGCACTATGAAGGTAGTAATTTAGACTAGTGTCATATGCACGACACTAGTATAAGTTACTCCCCACTATGACCAGCTTTATGCACCTGGACGGAGGGAGTAGTACTATCTCCGTCTTGGTTTATTAGTCCTCTTCATATTTTGTGTCAAATTTTAAGCATAAATTTAACTAATAAATATTAATGCATGCCGCTAAAAATAATATCATCGAATTCATATTTAAACATAGTTTTTGATAATACTATTTTTGCTATACATATAACTTATATTTTAGTGGTTATAATTATGATTAAAATATGACATTAAATACGAGGGGACTAATAAATTAGGATGGAGTTTTCTTTTTTGGAAAAAATTTTGGATGGAGTTTATGTGCGGTTCAGGCAGCAATATATTACGTAAAATAAATCAAGCCAGGTACGTTTAGCGATGCGATGTGATACGCTAGCTGGACTGACAACATGCCGGTGACATCAATATGTAGATTAATAGTGTACTTATAGAGATATGGTACCTACCAATGTCCAAGATAAACCTTTTTTATAGGGATGGTGTAAGATGGCCTTGTCTTGATCTCAACTCACGGCGACGAGAATCCTACGCCCCCCACATGCATGTTGAGGACGGACAGCCACTCACTGGATGTGCGGACTGTACTGAAAAATGCAAGAACCACGAGCCACGCGTTGCACGAACAGTTTATTGTTCCGACCACCAACGGTGAGTTGCTAGAAGGTGAAAAGGCCACTGTTCGGATCCATGCATCTCACCACAGGCCATGGTAAATGATTGATTCGTTAGCATCGTCGGCGTATTCCTGGTAGAGATGAGTACATGATTTAGATGCAAATTTAGGGGGCTAGACCATTCTGATGATGTAGTAGGTAGGTGATTTAGACGAGGACTTCGGGAGTTTCTTTCTTCTATAGGGTAGTATTGATGTGATATATACGATTAAGGAGTACTTACTTTAGATAATTTTGAACTGATCAAGGGCTAAGTTAAGCTAACTGGATTGACGCACTAAAGGGTGGTGCTAGGACAAATT
>NC_041382.1:771181296-771189778 GCF_002162155.2 Triticum dicoccoides | reverse complement strand
CTCCCCCTCCTTCCCGCCGCCGTCGCTGGCACCCGCGGCCGGCCTGGCCCCTGGATCGCTGGTGGCGACGACCCTCCTGCCCTTCCCCTCCTGGTGGCTCCGGCGCGGGGCGGAGTTGCACCGGGGGGTGCTCCTAGGCGGCGGCGGCCCAGCTGGCGGCGGGGTTCCTTGTCGCAGAGCTAGCGGGCGGCTGGGCGGCGGCGCCGTCGTTGGCGGCGGGGTGGCGTTGTGGCTCGTCCTGGCGGCGGCGCTCGGCCCAGATCTAGGCCCTACGGGGCCCATCTGGACCTGGGCGGGCCGGCGGCGGGGCTGGTTGGCGGCGTGATTCCCGGGATGCAAGGGAGTGGCATTGCGCGAAGGGGGCTGGCGGCTCCGATGCCAGCTTGCTGCAGCACGGCCGGCGGGGCTTAGCAGGCCCGCTTCGGGCCTGGCCGGGCCAGGGGTGGCCTGGCATGCCCCGCTGCCGTGTCCGGTCGGCTACCGCGACAGTGCCAAAGGCATGTCTTCTCGCACGACGGCGGTGGAGGTGGTTCCCTTCCGCTCGGCCTTGGTGCTGTTGCTCTTGTCGCGTGGCGCTTCTCTTTGTTCTTCTCGGCCTCGTGGTGGTGCTCGGCGTGGGCGGCGGCGCAACCGCGGTGGCGCATTGGGTGGTTGTTTGGTTGGTTGGCTCCGGACGGGCAGTGGTGTTTGGTGTGCGGGAGAAATCCTTGCTGGTTCATCCGGCGCCAATGCGGTGACACCGGCGGGTGCCACCATTCCTTCTTGAAGGGCGTCGGTGGTAGCCATCCTCTACTTTCCTCCGCATACCGGGGGAAACTCTAGGACTTGTCTGGGCAGCAGCGTCGTCGGCGTCGCATACCTTCTTGGAGGTGCTGCTTGGTATGCGGCACTCGAAGCCTTGGGCTGTGGTGGGGTGTTTCCGGAGGGCGCAGCGGTGGCGGGCCTTCCGCGCTTTGTCGAGCTGCCGTTGTTGGCATTATGTTTCTTCTTCTTTTTTGTCTTTGGGCTTATTGTGCTGCTCGCCCCAGCGTCGAGATGTATCTATGTTGGCTGGTTGCTTTGGAATACAAAGCGGGGGAAACCCTTTTTCGGTAAAGTTATGAAAAAATAAGTTTATGAAATCTTATATTACTTGAGTACTTGCAAGATATATGTCGAGGGACAGCTTTGCTCTAACACTTGCATGTAGAGATGGTTTCCCAGCTGAACATGTATACTTTTTACTTTCTATAGGAGGCAGAGTCAAGTCATGCCTTTTGTCTACCGTTAATTAGCTTTTTTTCAATAAAGGACATTTCATTCAATTGACTTATCGAGGTAATACAACCACATTAAAAAGGAAGCCCATCTTCAGCATAGCACGATGCGCACAACCAACACAATCAAAAATAAAATATTGTTGTACAACAATAATAAAAAGTCCAGCATAAGATGGGGTAGATCCTATCCGAAGATTACTTCACCATCCATGAATGGAGAAACCTCCCTGGCCGTATGCTCCAGCCGGGTAGGCATCATCATAAGAATATATCTGTCCTCTAGCCTCTGCGGGATAGATCATGTACAGAGCCATCTCTTACATGCATGAATAACCTGCAAAGGAGATGAAACACATTTATTATTAAAAACCATGCCCTTCCTGATAAGCCGCAATGCCTAACATAAGGCAGCTGCCCCAACATGTGTGTAGAAAATTGTTTGTCGATACCCCGCAATCAATTTCCGAATATATTACATGCACAACGTAGGGGGTAAAGATTTGAAACTACTGTTAATTAGCTTAAGATAAGAAGAGTTTCAACATGTCAATTAGGGTAGAGAGATTGGTATTTAAAGAGCCCAGTTTGGCCATTTCTTTTTAACTTAGTGTGTTCAAATATATATGTGTGCCATTCGAATGTCTACATGTCTACAAGTACAACTTTTCAATGTTCTCTTTAATTTATTTAAAAAACACATTTTTTTTTTGTTACATTTGACCAAGAGGGATACGCTCCTCTGCCATACTTGTTTTGGGGTGAGCTGCTGGAATGCACAGTGGTAAGTTACAAAGAGCTCCCACCAGGTTAGCCAATTGCCTTGTGTCTTAGCTAGGGTTCCAGCCGCAGCTTCATTCTCATCCCACCACCACCCCCACTTGACAGATTCTCCATCCGCATCTATAAATAGATGCATAAGCCTGCAAGGGAACTCACTCCTCAAGCTGCTCACAACACTTCAGCCAGCCGCTAGCAAGAGATGGCTCTACTTGCTGCCGCTACCCTGAATCCCACCACCCACCTTAGCCTTAGAAGCCGTGCAGGACGCAACAGTGAGAACCTATGGCTCCGGTCTGCTGCTTCATCACAGAAGAGCAAGGGAAGGTTCTGTAACCTCACCGTCAGGGCAGGCACACCGTCAAAGCCAGCAGAGCCCATTGGGCCTGTGTTCACTAAGCTCAAGCCCTGGCAAATCCCTAAAAGGGACTGGTTCGACAAGGACTTCCTCTTTGGTGCCTCCACTTCAGCGTACCAGGTATTGATTGTTTTCTTTCTAGCACAAATGTATATCTGTTAATTTTAAAGAAATAATGGTGCCAACTGTTTCAATGATAACTAATACCTAAGGGAAAGCATGATGTCAAAATGCATGTTTAATGGTTTGTTCGATTGCACAAAATGTTATATATGTCGTCATCCATGTAGATTGAAGGTGCTTGGGATGAAGATGGCAAGGGGCCAAGCACTTGGGACCACTTCTGCCACAAATATCCTGGTAACATATACCCACAGCCTCAATTTTTGTTCTATCTATGTAACATAAGTTGATATATATGATATACTCCCTCTGTTCCAAATTACTCGTCGCGGAAATGGATGTATCTAAAACTAAAATACATCTAGATACATCCATTTCTGCGACGAGTAATTCGGAACGGAAGGAGTATATAGCAACAACAAGATCTACTTTTCAGTGTTATAAACATATGGTATTATTCTTTCCTGCGTCCTTCTCCTTAATTTCATGTGTATATTTATGAACAGAGCGCATATCGGACAGGACCAATGGGGACGTTGCAGCAGACTCCTACCATCTGTATGAAGTAAGTACTGGGATGCTCTATCATATGCACCGCATAACTCATCCGTGGGAATATCCAAGGCACAACTACAATAATCATGCTAAGGGAACAGGAAAATTTTCAACAATTTTATCACAGAAACGAGATATTAGAAAAAAGAAAATACAAAGGAAATCACAACTGGATATATTAAAATATTGTTAATAAGAACATTAATTATTTTCTACCACATGAATTGTGTTTTCTGGCCATGATTATACCAAAATCAAAAATTGGGAAGCTGGTCGAAAAAGGTGCGAGTGGTCCTTTCATATTTTTGGGACATGCATGAGTTTTGGGTAACAAGCTAATATATTGGTTACATATGCGAGTTAGCTCTTTACATGTAAGAAATGTTATGAGATGATTGATTTCATGTCGTTGCATTTTTTTTGTTTGGAAAGACCATTTTGAATATGCACTTCTAATTAAAATATGCATGATAATATTTTGTCATCATTATTCATGTCATCATTTATGACTGGCAGGATGATGTCAAAGCGCTGAAGGACATGGGCATGAAAGTGTATAGGTTCTCCATCTCTTGGTCGAGAATACTGCCAAGTAAATACAAAATAACCATATATGTTTTGTACAGTGAATAAGTTACGAACAATATAGATGTCACGTACAAATTAGACGCAACTGATAAGAATTGTTATAATATTGGGGTCCTAATTTCATCACATGTTTATCACGGCTTTCAGATGGGACGGGGGAAGTAAACCAGGCAGGCATCGACTACTACAATAACCTGATCAACTCACTGATAAGTCACGGTGAAAACCCTTTTCTTCTTGGTTTGATTAGTGCTTAATGAGTCAGACTCGCAAGGGCTTGCACAAATAATTATTTGTTTTTTCAAACTCAGACATAGTGCCATATGTTACAATTTGGCACTGGGACACCCCTCAAGCACTGGAAGACAAGTACGGCGGCTTCTTAGATCTGCAGATTGTGTAAGTATGCAGCAAACAAAAGAAAATTCATCTGTAAGAAGATGGTTCTAAAGAAAGATCAGTAATTGCAATCACGATGTGTATAAAAGCTACAAACTATAATATTGTTAAATTTGATTTGAACAAGATTACTTTATAAATGATTTTGCTTATACACGATTTGGTTTCGCGTTTCATATATAACTATTAGTGGAAGGCCATTCGTGGACCATGATTTAAACGTTTCTTTTCAGATCACAAACAATGTTGTATTGTCATTGGATGATGCATCAGTAAACTAACATAACTACTTATTGTTAAGCTAAAAAACAATATTGTTGAACATCCTTCGGGTTTGATTTTCTTCCAGAGATGATTACAAACAATTCGCCAAGGTGTGCTTTGAGAGCTTCGGCGACAGGGTGAAGAACTGGTTCACCTTTAACGAGCCACATACGTATTGTTGTTTCTCCTATGGAGAGGGGATTCATGCTCCTGGGAGGTGCTCGCCGGGGATGGATTGTGCCGTCCCAGAAGGAGACTCGCTCAGAGAGCCATACACTGCTGGTCACCACATCCTCTTAGCTCACGCTGAGGCTGTTGAGATGTTCCGAACGCATTACAACATGGTACATAAACAAAGAGAGAGATATACATTGTCTAGGAAACAAGTAACAACTAGTGGTATGCATTTGTATATTTAATTTATTTATATTGACGAACCAACTGCAGCATGGAGATTCCAAAATAGGGATGGCTTTTGACGTAATGGGTTACGAGCCATACCAAGACTCCTTCCTCGACGATCAGGCCCGGGAAAGATCCATCGACTACAACCTCGGATGGTTCCTGGAGCCAGTGGTTCGTGGTGACTACCCCTTCTCCATGAGATCACTGATCGGAGATCGGCTACCCGTGTTCACTAAGGAGGAGCAAGAGAAGCTAGCCTCGTCATGTGACATCATGGGGCTCAATTATTACACCTCCAGGTTCTCCAAGCATGTTGACATTTCACCGGACGTTACGCCAAAGCTGAACACCGACGACGCTTACGCCAGTTCAGAAAGTAAGAAAATATGGTTGAGGACAAACCTTAGTACTACTTTACAGATCCTTTGAGAAATTTGATGTTCTCATACTAATCATGTGCCTTTTTTCTTCTGTTCGAGCAGCTACAGGGAGTGACGGGAATGACATCGGTCCTATAGTATGTATCTTCCTACTACTTGATTGATTTTGCATACAACATATATGATGATAGTGATAATGTAGATTATTTTAACCAAAATCTTATGGTAGAACTAGTCAGCCAGTACTTTAGTTAAAATTTTGAACAAAAAAGGTTAAGTGGCATAGACATGACAATGCTTTGTTTCTGCAATAAAGCTTAAACAAATCTGAAGTTTTTTCTCTTTGTTAATTCAAAGTTTGGACATTCATTTGCAGACTGGGACTTATTGGATTTACATGTACCCAAAAGGCCTAACGGACCTCCTTCTGATCATGAAGGAGAAATACGGAAACCCACCCATCTTCATCACTGAGAACGGTAAGTAGTGATATGTGCGTGTATATATAGCATTGGATTTTGTAGTACTCCAATGATCAATCATCGGTTCATATTGAACTTTAGTTAACTTGCAGCAATTATCTTCTCAGTTCTCATCGTGTGGGCCTTTTGTCAAGGGGTTGATTAATTAGGTAGTTTTCAGTTAATAAAAAGTTTGAAAATCTGACATCAAAAGTAACTAGTTAAATTTCCATGATCCTCAAGACTGATACACACTAATCTTTAAACAATCTTTGTGGTCGAGTGGTACTAGTTCCCTATCGATGGACATGATGATGGTTTGTGAGAGGTTTTTTTTAGTGAAGTGTGATGGATTTAACTTGTGTGTGCAGGAATCGCTGACGTGGACGGCGACGAAACCATGCCAGATCCGTTGGATGACTGGAAAAGGCTAGACTACCTCCAGCGCCACATCTCAGCAGTCAAGGACGCAATAGAGTAACTACCCACTCTAAAATCCTACCTTTTACTAATTACTTTGCACTTTGCCTACATATATAAATACAAACATACACACACATACACTAACAATACATTGATTACTCGCTCAGTGGTACTACTAATGTTTGTACCTTACCATGCATGCATATGTATATGTATACATACACACATGGTTGAATTCAAGCTAAGCTCTTCCATATATTCGTGCCTTCAGCCAAGGCGCAGACGTACGGGGCCACTTCACCTGGGGTTTGATTGACAACTTCGAGTGGGGCAGCGGCTACAGCTCACGTTTCGGCCTCGTCTACATTGACAAAAATGACGGCTTCAAGCGCAAGCTCAAGAAGTCAGCCAAGTGGTTCGCCAAGTTCAACGCCGTCCCAAAACACTTGCTTGGTACTACCAAGCCAACTGGGCAAGCTCCTGTGTGACGGAGAAGCAATGTTATGTTCAAATAAATAATCCAATGCTCAATGCATGGTATGCAATTTGAAGAATAAGTAATCCAATGGATGCAATAAAATGAAGGAATGTGGCCATTTACTACCGGTGATGTTGAATTAGTAGCATTGACTCCAGAGGGTGTAGCCCTTCAACATCCCGCTCTGGCTTCTGGTT
Organism: Triticum dicoccoides; assembly: GCF_002162155.2. Lineage (NCBI taxonomy): Eukaryota > Viridiplantae > Streptophyta > Magnoliopsida > Poales > Poaceae > Triticum > Triticum dicoccoides. The sequence goes on along the minus strand of NC_041382.1, from coordinate 771,183,111 downwards.
TGTTTTCTTTATGTTGGGCTTACCTGTGTTGCAGCCCAGCCCAAATTATTTCCTTTTTGCTTGGTGAACCTTCGTATTCGATAACTATGTATTTGTGGAACTCGCCGACTTATCTATAAAGTGGGGCTTCATGCCTGTTTTTTATTATGTTGAATTAGTATGGACGATGCATGGCCGGTATATTTAAGGGGAATCTCAAGGGAAAAACTATGTGTGTTTACTGTTGGATTCTACCCTCAACAACTCAGCCATCCATAAATCTATTTTAATGATAGCATGTATTTGTAAAGATTAGAATGTTGCCCTCTTAGGGAAATGCTGAAATGGATTTGGAATCTAGAAAATGAGAAAGGAGTTTGGCAGAATATGCTGCATAAAAAATATCTTAGCAAACAAACCCTTTCTCATGCTGGCAATCAAAGAGCTTTTCTACTACTTCTGCAGAAAAGAAGTACATAATGGGAAATCACTAGATTTTGGGAGGGTCCCTAGATTGGTGATGAACCACCCCCATCCGCTTCTCCCTATGAAATTTAGTGGAGTTTACACTATTACCTTCTCCCAAAACATCACTATGTACAAGGTGATCTTGAGTCACTAATGCCTTATTTTAGAAGGCTCTTTGGGGAGAATATTTAGAGCGAATGCTTGTAATTCCAAGGGACATAAGCAAATGTCAAGCGAAAACTCTGTATGTTTGTTGTTTCATTCTGCACTCGATGGCTCACCCATCAATAAATCAATTTTCATGATGGGCAGCCTGAAAAAGAGAAGAAAGGGCTATTTGCCGTTGTGTATTTAAAATGGAAATATGATATAATTGATTACATCTCTCTTGATAGTTCCGCTAAAATGTGAATAATTAGGTTGTTCTATACTTCAACTACATAATTCTTTGATAGAGCAAAATCGACATCTTGAGTGCAGTGGTCTGGGCAGGCATCATAGTAATTAATAGTGTAGTCTAGGACATAGAATCCATATTATCAATAACATATAAAAAGGGAGTTTTCAATTAAAAATCAGGATGTTCTGTTTGACGACGCAATTCTTTCATAGAGCAAATCTAAGATCTTAAGTGTCGAGCTCCGAGATGGCATCATATTTTCTGTTTTGACATTAAAACCCCTTATTATTAACTTGCGATAAGAGTTACGTCATTAAGCGCTAGGGGGGTCCACTGAGAGCTAACTGACCCCCTAGCCATTCTCATGGCGAAATTATTAGGTTTCGTACGTAGAGCATTGTTCAAAGGACTGGAAGTGATTTCACAAGCTAAACGATGGCAATCATCAAAGATCGTTGTTGCTGCTTCTGCCAATCTGCCCCCTCCTTCATCGTATTTATAGATTCAAAGTTATCTGAATTGATGACCACTCTATTGCATCCAGCAGCGAAAGCGGGAGAGAGCCCGGGGTGGAGCACGATGGCGTCTGTCATAAGAACATCTTGGCACCAATCGGTTTTCTTATTGTTGCCTGCCACAATCATTTGGCCAGTGCCTCACGCAGGATACCACTCACTAAGCCTTGGAGAAGCATCAAATACTGCACCAACATTCGATTTAACCTGACCCTATAGGTATGTGTCAAGCTTGCAGTACATATATAAGTGTTGTATATGTTTGTTCCTTTTTTTCTAGCGACATTCTGGTTGCTCCCTAAAAAAAGGCAATGCTTGCAAATATTGACCGCTTCTGAAATCCAATCCTCAAATCACAAGAAAGATGGGACTCGTTTTGGGAGCTTCTATGGAGGTGCTAGGCGGTTTGGGAGTTTCAAATCAGCCATCAGACTTGTCGTCTCAGTGTGACTA
>NC_041382.1:771180422-771180911 GCF_002162155.2 Triticum dicoccoides | reverse complement strand
GAGAAGGGAAGGCAGCTAGGGATTTCAGCCAGGAAACGAGACACGGAGATGGCCCACGCAGCGCAAAACCCGCTCCACACCAACTGATAGCACCGTCAAAAAAAAACATTAAGCATGCTATTGTAATGTTTGTCATGGAAAAGAAATCCTAAGAACAGAGGAGTGCGTAGCTACAACTTGCATCACTTTCCACATAAAGGTTAGCAAGCATGCTTCTCTCTGCAACTTTTAGAGCGTGCATGGATAGAAACATCGTTGCGTTACAAGTTACACCATCTCTGTGTGTGTGTCACCATCAAAACAATCGGTTTAGGGTGCAAATTTACAGGTTATTAGTACATTTCAGCGCATCCGAGGACGTTTGGCGCCTTCCGTCCATGTCGGTGACTCATAATCTGCTCCAAGATTGCATACTCGCTATAGAGCTGCCGCTGGTTCCTGTTCACTCCACTCCGCTGCAACCTCAGTTCTTAGGCTTCTTTGGCGGCA
>NC_041382.1:771179572-771180220 GCF_002162155.2 Triticum dicoccoides | reverse complement strand
GGCGGCATGCCTCCGAACTGGGCGCTTCGTTTGATGCCCAGAAAGTGCTCCACCTGATGAAGAATTAGGTCAGTAACAAGTACGTACATCTGGATATGGCAAAACACTAAATGCCCAATTCAGTAAATGCTATTCCCTCTGATCCAAAATAACTGTAGTTCAAATTTGGTCTAAGCTACTGCCACTTAGTTTGGATCGGAGTACAGAACAGGAGCGGCAACATCATATGCCAACCTACCTTTTTGTCGCCGAGCATGGGCGTCAGACTCCCGGGATGCGCCTTCTCCACGCTGGCAAAGCCACTAGCATCGCCTGTCGGGCTACATCACAAACAAGAATTTGATCAACAACCTCGGCAAGAAAGGAACTTGCAGGAAGACAGAAAACTAGGAGGACATTGCAGGTTAGTTAGCCACTTCCATTCAAGCAGGACCAACGCATTTCAGATAGCATTTGCAATATTCAGACGAGACATTTTATGAGATGATCGATATGTAGTTGACATTAGAGTCGTTTGGGAATCTTTAACATATTCAGTTATTCAGATCTCAATCAGAGTAGCAAAACAAAAATCATCAGTATGGCCCTCGAGCCCTTATAATCTCTACTAAATCTAAATCACCCAAACCTTATCCAAAGGTCTGGATC
>NC_041382.1:771141914-771179504 GCF_002162155.2 Triticum dicoccoides | reverse complement strand
GTTTTTCCAGCTTCATTTTACCTGGTCCCTTGCCATGGAATTTGTGCGAAAGATCCCTAAATGCCTCCTTAGGTGTCATCTGGAGGAAAAACACAAAGTTATGGTAAATAGCATATCATTGTTTTGTGGCACATGTTCTTCGAAAGGCTAAACAAATACACATGGAAAAAGATGGTGTCAAAAATGCGTATATCAAGTGGTATGCAATGATAAAAAATGATAACCAATGCTGCATAAATCATAGCTACCACACCAAGATGCACCTCGGTACTATAAGATTTCATAGAAAGGAGACCCGAGTATGAGGGTGGGTAGGACAGCATGCAAGATGATTACTTACCACTCGACCGAATTCATCCATTCTTTCTATGCGGATCTCTTTTTTCCCGTCCTGAGCCTCTTCCTCAATACCAACAAGCTTGCTTTTCTTCTTGTCCGTGGTTCTGCCTCCCCAATTTGTGCCCTCATTGAGGGTCCCTCGCTCCTTTAGAAACTTCAAAGCTCCACCCAAACCCTTGCCAACTGCAGCTTCATGCACAACCTCATCCGGTGTGACTTCTTGCTCCTCTACATCCTTTTTTGGGTCTTCAATGACAGCTTCCTCTTTGATCACTCCCAATCTGCTTGTGTCATCTTTTGCTGTAGTACCTGAAGGCATATCATCATCGTCTTCATCCATAAACACATCTTCTGCTTCTGGCTTGCGTGTTTCTGCAACAAGATAATAGCAGCAGTCAATATCAATACTCAATACAATTGATTCATTAGTCAGCTCTGTACAATTGTTACAAATTTATCAGAAAATACTTCAAGTAGGTTACCTTCATTCAATTGCAGACCCCACACAAACTCTTCCATCTCAGTGATAACAACCTTATTCTGTTGTGCATCTCCCTCTGCAGCATCTACATCTCCTTGTCCCTTGTTTGCAGCAGCCATTTCTGCTACAGACAGAGGACCAGAACCTGCAGCCTCTTCCTGCTTCCTTAGAGATAGCTTCCTTGCTTGCTCCAGAGATTTCTGCAGATCTTCATAATCGTCACCAAAAACAAGTTCTTCCTCTTCAGCCGGTTTACTGGGCATTTTCTCCTGACGCAATGCTTTGGATGCCTCTTCAGCCTTTGTAATGGCTACTTGGTATGCATTGCTTCTCTTTTCAGCATCAGCCTTTTGCTCTACCTCCCTAGCAGACTGTCGTTTACCATTATTCCTGGACCCAAGATCAGCTGCTCCCAATCCAGAAGCAATTGCTTCTGCTTCAAGTGCATCCAGATCTAGCTTTTCTTTCTTCCTATGGGATTTCTTTTTCTTTGGTTTCTTAAACTGCAGCATTTCATCAGCGGTATAGTAATCTGATGCCATCTTTGCTGCGGAAGTAAGGTCTTCTGTCTTTTTCAGAACAGAGCCACCTTCAATCCTTTTGCGGAGCTGTCAACAGGAAAATGTAAATTAGTAAATCTATCCAGAGCTCCAGCTTTGGCATTTCCAGGTTTTCGTAGAAAACTACAGTACCAATAGCATATCAGAATTACTAGGGAAAATATAAATTACCTCTTCCAACTTCTTCTCTGCTTCACCAGTGAAGCGCCCACCTTCATCAAGTGTCACTCCCTGTCAAGTGAAAGGCCAAAAGATTAAAGAAATATCAATAGAGTATCTACCAATTGAAGCAGAACAGCATGTTTACCTCATCTTCCATTGGGTCATCATAATGTGAGAGCATAGGTTTCTTTGACATCGGGTCATCATTGAACCTACCAACATATTCAAGAAACAAGGATTATGATGAGAAAATTCATCAAAGAAACACAACTAGTGAACTTACTTGTCATCATATGTTCCTTTCTTCTGCGCAGCCTTGTAAGCTTCGTTTCTTTGCTTCTGCTCACCAATCTCAATGTTCTCAAGCATATCAGCCTCTATAAATTTTAATTTTTACATAAGTCAGAAAAGGTCAGAGGGAACAAGTAATAACAAGTAAAACAACAACACATTACCTTCATTGATATCCTCATCAGCCAGAATACTCTGATCTTTGAGAGTCATGACAACTGCTCCACCTTCTATGACTTTGTCAAGGCCGTGAAGAACCTTCACTCCAGATAAGTGATCTTTTTTCAAAACAATGGGGGGAAACAAGAAACATGTTAGCCTGACTTCCATTGAAAGAAAACTACGACTAAAATAACTCATTACAGCAATAAATATAGTGGTTGACAAAATAAACTTTGATAATTCAGGATTTGTGGGTGATTACCTCCACCAAGTTTATCAGCCTCATCATAGTCGTCATCACTATTTTCTGCTAACATATCATCCTGAAAATTTTAAACCATGAAAGTTATTAGTAAATAACATGGAGTCATGCTGGATAACATATCCAAAACAAATCACTAAATCATCACCTGTTCCTCAAATACTCGTGCAAGACGTAACGCCTTCTCCTTTTCAGCTTGTCTTTTCTCATCAAGTTTGCGACTCTTGCCTACCCAGGATAGTATCTCTGAAGCATCATCTTTATCATCCAGAATTCCTCCTTCCTTTTTATCCTTCAACCTTTCTTCCTTGGCCCTAAAGCAGATAGCCTAATTAGAAATTATTTGTATTCTTAATTGTTCAACAAATTAAGAGATTGACAGTGTGCAAATTCATGACTGAAGAAAAGGCTAGTGAATCGAACAGAAACAATTACTCAAGGGCATACCTCGCAATGCGGTCCCGGAGGGCAGATGTGGAGGCCTGGTCAGGCTCTCCTGGGAGGTCACCTCCCTTCTTCTGGTCTCCCTCATCACCCTTAGGCAAATCTGCGTCTTCTCCACGGTCCTTTCCCCTCAACTTCTCCCGTTCCCTATCCTCCTTGTCCTTGTTCTTATCTCTGTTACGGCTCCTGTCCTTGTCCCTATCCCTCCGTTCCTTTTCTCTTTCCCGCTCCCTCTCTGTATCCCTTTCCCGATCCTTCCCGCGATCACGGTCACGGCCTCGGTCACGCTCTGAATCCCTATCCCTGTGCTTGCTGCTATCCCTGTCTCTGTCCCTATCTCTTTCCCTCTCCCTATCCCTGTCCCTATGCTTGGTATCATCCTTGTCCCTCCTCCTCTCATCCTTATCTTTCTCCTTCTCCTTGTCCCTCCTCCCACTGCCATGGTGATCCTTCTCCTCCCTCCTGTGTCTATCCCTCCTGTCCTTGTCCTTGCCACGGTGCCTGTCGCCACCATCAACATCCATCTCTTCCACCGCCGCATCCCTAGCATCGTCAGCCTCCCCCATTACCACAGTCCAAGATTAACCAACAAGCAGCAGCCCCCTGCCCTGGAAAATATCAGTTAAGAGCACAGTAAACAGTGGGGAAATGGAATGTTTGCCTCAAATTCAGTGGCATTGTATCGCATATTCGCATGCACTTCAGTTGATTGCAATGGATGTTTTAAGTTTTTCTTGATGCGTCGCATTGCCCCACCCCTCTAATTAAACATGTTTCTATTCATAACAACAAATAGCCCATTTGAGAATTTGAGGAAACATAAATGCCCATCTCTGTTCTTTTCAGTCCTCCAAACAAATGCACTTATATCACTAGACTCAAACCTGCAATGATAGATATCTCTCTACCTGACACAAAACTGGACCAATTGACCCAAACACAACAAGATTATGCAGCCCATGGACAACATAACTACGAACTATTCACACATCAATCACATTCCCAGACATGGATTCCTCTTAGGGAGACCGCTGCACCAAGTCCGCAAGCCAACTAGTTCACATCTCACAGTCAGGTCCACGACTAATAGCCAGTCACAAGCAAGGCAACGCCCCGTCCTCCCACCCTCCGTAGCAAGACGTAGCTAGGGTTTAATGGACCGCACGAATCACGCAAGGGGGGTGGAGAGCACACAGGCCATACCTCGTGGAGGCGGCGCTGGCCGCAGGAGAGGGCGGCGCCCGAGCCCGAGGGGCGCGCGGCGGGGTAGGGGCCGACGGGTCGCGCTGGGAGCGAGCGCACCGCCCACCAGCTCCGCGGACGAGGTAGGGCTTCCTCCTGGCCCAGCGAAAGGGGTCGCGTCCGGGACGGGCGCCGGTGCCGGCGGAGGCTGCGGCAGATCACGGTCTGCGGGCGGGGCGCGCGGGCTCTCCGGCGGGAGGAGGAGGAGGCGGCGGCGGCGGCGGCGGCGGCGGCGGCGGCGGAGGAAGCCGATGCGCGAGAACGAGACGAGACACCGGCCGCCAAATCCGAACCCACGCGAGCAGCGGCGGCGTAACCCAGAGCAGAGCTTTCTTTGGGCCTGATGGCGGTCGGTGGTGAACTGGTGACATCGGGCCAGGCTGGCCCGTAGTCCAGCGATAGATGGGCCGCGCAACACGTTGCATCATATTTGATTGAGCCCGGAGAGCTGATTCTCAAAAAAGAAAAAGATTGAGCCAGGAGAATGCCTGATTTTTTTTTCTTTTCAGACAAACCGTATTAAAAAAAAAGTACTTATAGCATTCTGAAAAAAAAATACTCCCTCATCCATTTCTCCGACAAGTATTTCAGGTTTGACAAACTGTCAAATCATGTCCCGAAGTCGAGCTAGTTCAGGTTTGACCAAGTTCACCAGGCTTATTAAATTTCTTGCGTTGCTCATATAGATTATCAACATATACAAAACCAAATACCCCCTCCGTCCAAAATTACTTGTTGCAAAAATTGATGTATCTAGACATAGTTACATCCATTTATGCGACAAGTAATTCCGGATAGAGGAAGTATTATCTAGTACTAGTATTGATTTGGTAGTGTAGATATAAAATTGGTTTCTACAAATTTGGTCGAACTTAGAACGAGTTATGTAAGATTCTTCATGCAACGTTCTTTTAATAATCCATGCAACAATCAACACTGTGCAACGTTCTTTTAATAATCCATGCAACAATCAACGTGTGCAATGGTCTTTTAATAATCCATGCAACAATCAACGCTGTGCAACGTTCTTTTAATAATCCATGCAACAATCAATGTGTGCAACGTTCTTTTAATAATCCATGCAACAATCAACGCTGAATAAACCGACCACCGCGAGTGTTCAAACAAACAATTTCAGTTACGAGTATGACGTATATTCAAAGTTTGGATCTATGGCACACACAGAATCTGTTCACCCCTCAACACAACAGAAAAGTTTCCCAGGAAAAGAAAAAGGGAACCACAGGGGCAGCTGATCGTCATCCTTCGCTCGACGGTGCACCGAAATTCACACGGGTAGCGAAATGCTGGACGGAGCCGGATGGTGCTCTTGAATCCCTAAGCATTGAAACCTACAAAACATTATCCAGCGTGAGAAGACTGATCCAAACAATCAATCAGTTGAGATGGGTTTTTAGCAGAGACTACAACATATACCTACCTTTGGGCTGTTCATATTGCTCCCGAAATACCCGATGCCAAACGATGGGGATGAGTAGGCGGCAACGAGCTCGACGGCTTCGAGTAGAGGCAATTCCCCTCTCTGCGAACATGCATTGTTAGACCATGAATGGAGGAGGTCGCTCATCCAAAGTCGAAGGAAAGGAAATGGTTTTGCAGATGATAACCTTTGTAAGGTCAGACTGAACTAGCAATAGCCCAGCACCCGTGTCATGAGACATCTCGCTGCTGCTCTGCACCACCGAGCGCAGAACTTTGGTGCACGAGGAAGCAGGGCCAGACTGTGACCTGAAAAGATACATATTGAGTTGCAAATGTAATGCTGATTCTTTTTCTAAAATAGATGTGATGCAAAAGATACATGTTTTTCATGTTCGTCAGTCCGTTGAGGTTAGCAAAAGGTCTTGTGTACGAGATGATCATTTTAAACACAAGACAAATAACTGATTTTCCAATCCAAATAATATATGGACGAAGTCGATTGAAGAAAAACCTACAGTGATGCTGAGATACAACATTCACGGGAAGCAAATCCTCTAATTAAGTGTTCGCCAGCTCCGGTTGCACAACACCCAATTACGAATGGTGTGCCAAATGGTCCTTTGGATGAAGCCCAGCACCCAGAGCCATACATAGCAGCTAATCCAACACGGCCATCTACCTGCAAGAACATCATGCTTATCAGCGTCTATAGGCATAAAAATCATGCTTAATTTGCCCAACAGAGATCTTCTTTGAAACAAACAAAGGGCTTATATGAAGGAACGACAATTCCAAGTACACTCCTAGAGCTCAACTGCTCAAAGTGAGTGATGAATAAAATGACCAAATGACCTTTAGCGCAATGCCACCACTAGATGCCCCAGATGCTACATTTCCATATCCATCAACACATACAGCGCCAACAGTATCCATTACACAATCTTGATCATCTTCCATGATTGATCTACTGAATTCTTTCTTGATCTTTTTTGCATTGTTCAAATTCTCAGCTTGAGCTCCTAAAATAAAGTGGGACAGGTGAGGTGGACTGGTGGAATACAAATACTGTATGCCAAAAGCAGAGTTGAATCACCAGTGCACACAACAAGCACAAGCCAAATATTTGGGTGTTGAAAATTGAAATTTATTCTCTGGAAAGAGATCTATAAATACATAAAAGCAGCTACATGACCATTTATGGAGACCAAAAATAACTAAACAGATGAATCAAGATAACATGCAGCAGAAGATATTAAGCCAAAATGCATGAAGTTTAAGCAAAAAAATCAATGATCTGAGTATCTAATATAAGCACAACGAGACTTGGTCAAATCATTATTCTTGCCCTACATTGTGCAACATCGATTGATTTGACGATATATGTTGGACGTTGTGCTGTTCGTGGAATAGATTTTCTCCCTTCTTTTCATTTTGTAAATTACCTATGCAGCATGCAAAACTATCGGCAGAATATAACATCAATACAAGAATAAACTGAAGCATGGTTGGGTTACAGGTGGATCTTCTAATTTTGCTCAAAATCATATTGTTAAGAGAGCATATTGGGTACTGCCTGAGACAGAATGGCATCCAGGATACTGAATGGAAGAAATACCTCCTAAAATAACATCGAGCTCTAACATAAGAGGCTGTCGCAGTGGCACATATAGCTATATAGGGTGATATGTATGTCAGACATATTAAACTAAGCATCGTACAATAGGTCACATTGTACAATTGTAACTAAATCTTCTGTACACAGGTGGAAAGCATCGTGCAACAGCTAATAGTAAACTTTTTTTCTTTCAAAAATAGGCCTGAGCCCAGCTTCTTATTGAAAGCTTAAAATAATACGTATAATCCTTAAGCTCATGGTAAACTTCCTATTCTAACTTTAATATTTGTATGTAAAGACCAATGCTAATCATACAAGTGCAGTCAAGTTTCAGAAGATAAACCAACCAAAGGAAGCATATGGATGCCAGAATCTTTGGTTACAATGAAAGCACAAGTGAGATATAAACAAGCAGAGGAAGGAACCTGATGGGTCCAACTGTATTGAAATAGATTCTGAAGCAGAAGCAGTGGAGCGATTAACAGATTCCTTGGCACTAGCAAGCAACGCACTGTATTTTACCCACTGTGCTTTGGCATTCTCAGTCACTAACCACTGTGTGAGAATGAGAGAGAGAGAGAGAGATAGTAAATTACCAGCGATTAGGATTGAAGAATTGGATGAAAGAATTCTACAGAAGATGGTTTACATTATTATCCTCCGATGTGGCATCGATTATGTCAATCCCTTTACATTTTGCCCATTGGCATGCTCCCTCGCCGACCAAAAACCTAAGAAAGATAGAATAACTCAGCAACTCAGGATTACTGGTAGGATGGATAGGTGCATGATAGATTGCCATCCTTGGATAGGTTCAATTCCTCAATGCATATCTAATATGTTCAATGAATATAAGCCGTCATTTGCATTACTTATTTCAGCATGAGCCAAATTACTCCCTCCGTTCCTAAATATAAGTCATTGTAGAGATTTCACTACGGACTACATACGGAGCAAAATGAGTGAATCTACACTCTAAAATGCATCTACATACATCCGTATGTGGTCCATAGTGAAATCTCTACAAAGACTTATATTTAGGAACGGAGGGAGTAGAAGATAACACAACGGAATCGGTCATGTGGCGGAAAATGACAAAGGACAGGAAACTACTGAAAAAGAAAAGGTTACGGTAATGAAAACGTGGAGAAGAAGCTTGAATTTTGTGATTACATACATGGGGGGTATCCGACCAAGCAGTGAAGGACCTGACATTTGTTCCTTTGTCAAGTGCAATGCAACTTGGATGGGGTTCTTTACACCTGATCTACAAGAAACAGAAAGTATGGTCAGAGCTTTAAGGTTCTCTGATTGTAAACATTCATATCAGCAGTAAATTCTCTGATGTACTCTCATTTAAGCTTCTACTCTGTAGGATCAAATTTTTAGTAAATTTGTGACAACTACCTTGCACAGCTCCAACAGCTCCGTAAGAACCTGTAGTTCCATCCATGATACTCGCATCACATTCGACCTGACCACTCTCGGTCAAACTTGAACCTCGGCCAGCGTTTGTGATGGGGTCATCCTAGTCAGGCACGGATGAGAATCAAAACTTACATTCAGCTTTTGAAAGAAGCAAGTACCAATAAGGCTATCATGCACCTGAACTAAAACACCAGAGACTTGCTTAAATCTAGGAGGGTCGTAAACTTTGATTATACAAGTAATGCTACTACTTTCCCATTTTGACATTAATAAATTGGGACTAAATCAGCTAAGCATACACCAGATGATTTTTTACTCATACAACCCATACTGCCGGAGATGTTAACGAAACAAACTGTACAGATAGACACTACATCTGTCCACAGGGAATGATATGTGCATACCTCTAGCACTCGAATGGCAGCTGCGACGGCATCAAGACTTGTGCCGCTGCCCTGCAGATACACAAGGAGCATTAGGGATTATTATTCACAAGAGCAGAGCTACATGGACGCTTCTCGGGTGCGCCATTGTCACATCAGTAACCACAGTGGAAATGCAGGCCCCTTCCAAAATCTAGTACATCAAAGCAATTAGGCCACTGTAACTTCTTGAGGGTTGATCTGGTGGTGTAGTGCTCGTCGGTTCATACACAGTAATTGTTGTTCTAATCTAGGGGTAAAATCCTAAAATCCCCCACGCTACATATGCTTGACGAGAGAGCACGGATGAATCCGAGCGACACAGGCCGAAACCAACGCGCTACAGAATGCACGGGAGGAGGAGGGGAGTTCTGGGGTTCAAGGAACGGACCTCGCGGAGGACGGCGGCGGCGGCGAGGCAGGCGCGCCTGATGACCCGGCGGTAGGCCCGCTCGTTGGCCGGAGCGTGGAAGCCCGCGCCCACGTGCACCGCCACGAAGAGCCTGCGTCCGGGCCCACGGACAGACCCCGCCCCCGCTCCCTCGCCGCCTCCATCCGCCGCGGCCGAGCTGCCCTCCCCGCCGCCGCCGGTGGCCATGTCTGCGCCCCTGACAGGGCGAGGAGATTTCGGAAATTACGAGTCGGACCCCTGCAGAGTTGGCAATTTGCGCCGGGGTATTAAATGCAAGGTGAAAGCATGATTTAACTGTAAAATAATGCACAGGAAATCCTGAAAATTACAGTGATGATTTGTCATTATCTCTAGGATTACTATAATTTTCAGGATTACTCTAGCTCACTAGTATTTATTCTACTCTATTCTTTTCTAAATTTTGCGAATACCAGAATTACTTTTTATAATTATGCTTTTTGTTTATTTTGATAGATTCTTGTGCAACTTGTATGCTTACTATACTACTGCATAGTTTTTGGTTTGTCCTTGATCAAGAGAGCCTATGATAGTGTTCCTTACTGTAGCTAATGTTATACTACCATGTTTTCATGATGTATACTCCCTCCGTTCCCAAATATAAATCTTTCTAAAGATTCCAACAAGTGACTACAAGTAGAGCTATCGGTAATTGTTTATGGACTAACCGAACTCACATCTTTGTGTTAAGTTTTGTTTGGCTTTAAATTTTGCTTCATTTGGGGTGCCATGACAATTAACTTGTTTTCAAGAAGACTCACAAAACTAAGCTTGAGAATGCCCAAGGCTTCATTTATGAAGACCTTTCTATTCCTCAATATCTAGATATTCCAAGCCGCATTGAAACCCACTCCAGTAAACAAAGGTTGATCAAGCCACTATGCACGTGCTTTTTCTTCTTGCTTTGCAGGAAGCCACGTGCCTCCCCCAAGTGAACGTGATGAGGTCGGTCGCTACCCTGTTGCAAACCAGAGTCCCAATGATGCAATGCAGCCGCATGTTGTTGCGAGTGAAGTGGAGAGATGTGTGTCGCTGCGAATGCGGGTGGCGCTGCTACAAGCAAATGTTTTTGTTGTGATGTAGCATATAGTGTTTGCCAAAGGAGTTGAGCAGCGAGAGGGACCACATAGCACAATCCAGCGGCTATGCCAGGGGGCAAGCCGATGGTTGACGCATAACACGCATCGTCCCGGTCTTTACAAATGCATGATAGATGGCCTACGAAGACTGCAACGGTCAGAGTAACCTAAAACCGAGCACGGGTAGCCTGGCCCGGGTGGCTCAGCCTGAAGCCCGGCGTCTGGGCTAGTCTCGGGCCTCGCTTTATAGCCCGCAAACTAGGCCAAAAGCCCATGGCGCGTGTATTTAGGGATTTCGTCTAAAAAATAAGTATGCTATTGTATTATTCAACCCGAAAATAGGTATGTGTCAGGACCCCGACTCAATGCCACATCGATCTAGCATGTAACGCCTCATATCACTTTGCGGCCTCACGCACGGTATCCCCACGGGTGTCGCCTTACCTTTGCCCGGGACCGTTTGCGCATTTTGGCACACGTATATGATGGTGTCGCTAGCATCCATATGATAAAGAGTCCGGGCTGACATGGCTAGTCGTAAACCCAAAGTGGCACTAACTTACAGGGACAGGCATCCATGACCCAGCATCGAACGTGTCGGTCATCAACGAGTGAATCCAGGCTGTAGCACTGGGCTAACAGAACTCCGGTGAACCGGGCTGTAGCGGGCTAGCAGGACTCCGGTATTCATCGCGTGACATTTCCCCGAAGGGACAGACACAGGATCGAAGAAGGACACATGCCGGCCTGCCTAAGTGTTCCGGAGCAGTAGCAAGCTATCAGGGCTCAGTGGAAGCACTAGGAGACATTTCCCGGTAAGAGAGGCTACTAAGAATAAACAACTAGATAGTCAGATCCCACACATAGCAATACACATTACACGTACGCATAACATGCAAGTATGTGATGTACAACATGGCATCACAGCATAACTCAACAATCATATAGATAAAGGCTCAGAAGAGCCATCATAGCATTTATTGCAAACAGGGGTCACAAAACCCATCATACAGAGCATACAAGCAACAAGCGGAAGCATTACATGTCTGGGTACAGACATCTACAAATGAAAAAGGCTGAAGAGCCTGACTATCTACAACATCCGATCAAGATCGTAGCTGAGGTACTAGCTACTAGTTGAAGTCCACGAGAACACTAGTAAGACCGAAGTCTCCGCTGCAAAAGCATAAATAAAGCAACATGAGTACAAAGGTACTCAGCAAGACTTACATCAGATCCTAGCATACATGCATTTGTGTCAAGGGGGTAATGTGGAGTTTAGTTGCAGCAAGCCAGCTTTGACTCTGTGGCTATCCTGTTCTACGACTACCAGAAACTCTGGAGGTGAGACAACGTACACGAGTCCACTAATCACCATTCAATACACTACTATGGATTCATCCCCGTCTCCCTACGAGAAGGCCATCCATAGCACTCACACTTGTCTTGAGCTTTTTAGGGTAACCACTTCAAGTTGTCCATGTACCATGTAAGCATCCAAGAAGTCCATAACCGCGGACCCGGCTATTCGAATAGATCATGTTAACCCTGCAGGGGTGTACCTCTTCACACACGCTCTCGCCACTTACCGCCATGTACACGTCATGTATCTCGGCAACCTTCAAGCGGAAGCCTGGCGAGGGTGTCGGCCACGACCTGACTAACCACACAAGACTCTAGTCCAGGTTTATCGCCTATTCGGGTTCCATCCGCAAGGAGATCCGGCCGGGGTGTCGCTCACGGCCCCAAACGATGTGAGCAGGGTTCCCAAGCCCACCATCCGGGTGCCACTTGGTACACCGTGCCACGTGTGCCTAGTCTGTCCCAAGCCCACCCTGCCGGGTGCCACTTGGTAGAAAAATAGCACTACCTACAAACACCAGAAACTAGTTGCGACTCCTGGACAGAGATCAGGTCGGTTAATAAGTCGAGAGGGGCACTTAAGCATTCCAATGTGTGGTAGTATCGAGTCATTGGACAACATACATAGAACTTAGTGCTTAAGGACGGTTCCAATGAGACAACCCACCATGTACTCCTACATGGCCTCTCACCGCTACCTTTACCAAATCGTGTTCACACACTTCACTCTCAGCATCAGAACATATTGTAACACTCCAGTTCATTCCCAATGAACCAGACCTGACACAACTCTAAGCAATAGCAGGCATAGCATGGTAGGAACACAACAATGTCTTCAATCAACTCCTACACATGCTAGTGGGTTTCAACTATTTACTGTGGCAATGACAGGTCATGCAGAGGAATGGGTTCAACTACCGCAGCACAAAGTAGCAGATGAATCGTTGTTGTCCTAATGCAATAACTGAGAGCAGGAGCGAGAGAGTAGGGTTTTATCGGAATGAACAAGGGGGTTTGCTTGCCTGGTAAATCAACAGAGGAGGCACTGCTTCACAGACAGGTACTCTGGAACGGACTCCGGAGCAGGACCTATCGAGAAGGAACAGTGTCGGCAATCAATGCACAAACATATGCAACAATATGATGCATGAACATGGCATGTAGATGTGATGCTGTTTGAGCTAATGTAACTAGTAATCATTTGGTTTGAAGTCCATTTGAACCAAAGGTTCAAATGCATCTCCAAATTAAGCTCCTACATATGCCATAATGTGTTTCCTCATATTCAGCATGTATAAGTTGGTTTGTCATGCATGAAACTAGTACAGATGGAAATATTGCAATTTTCTGATAATTTTTCATATATAAATTATTTTAATCTGAGCTACGGTTGAATTGTTATGAATTTTTGAAGTTTAAATCAATTTCTGGAATTTCCTGATTTAAATTAAATCCAGAAATATGTATATTGCGCCAGCATGACGTCAGCACGACGTCAGCGGTCAACTGCGGCTGGCTGGGGTCAAACCTGACGTGTGGGGCCCACACGTCAGTGACAGGGGTTAAACAGGGGTTAATTTAGTTCTAATTAAAAGTTAGTGCGCTGGGGCCCACTGTCAATGTCAGGGTTAATTAACAGAGGTTGATTAGATTTAAACTAATCCTAAACCCGAATTAGCAGGGACGGGCCCCACTGTCATTGAGCCAGGGGAGGTCAAACCCCCTGGTCAACCGGGGCTAAAACGCCGGCGTTTAGCCGCCGGCGGCAGCAAACGCGACGGAGGGGCTCGGGATCGCCGTTCCGGCGACCATTCGGGCGGCGGAGACCACCCACGCGAAGCCCAGGCTCGCGCGCATCTAGTGGTTCATGCGGGAGGCTGCGGGGGCGGCGGAGCTCGCCGGAGCGAAGCTCGGGGCGGCCGCCGGAGTTCGGGTGAGGCGCGAGCGGGTGCTGCAGGGCATGGCAGGAGCTGCGGGCGGAGGCGTTGGCCTTCTGGGAGGCTACTGAGCGCGGTGGCAGGTGCAGGCACGGGTTGCGGTGGCTCTGGCCACGACGGCGAGGAGCTGCGGCGGCGATGGCTTCGGCCATGGTGGTAGCGACGGCTACGACACGGGAACGAGGGGGGAGAAGAGAGGGGAAACAGGGAGATGCTCACGGCGATCACGCAGAGCAGCACAGCGGGGTCGGGGGAGACCTGGTGACGGCGAATCGACGGCGGCGGACGGCGGAGCCCGAGGAGGAAGACGATGGCGATGGCGCGATGGAGGCCGTCCGGAGGTGCGTGGCTCGACGAGGAGGTAGCCGGCGACGTGGCGGAGCTCGTGGACTGCTCAGATGCTCTCGAGGGGCGCTGTGGCTACGACTACGGCGAGCGGTGGCGACGGGCGCGTTCGGGCGGTCGGGAGAGAGAGAACCAGGGGAGGGGGAGGAATGAGAGAGTGGGAGAGAGGTGCGGGGCGTCGCGTGGCGTCGTCCGGTCCATCCAGAGCGACGAGGGGAGGACAGGCAGGCAGGGAGGGAGGAGGTGGCGCGGCGCGGCGGTTCGCGCGCGTCGGGCACACACCGTCCCCCTGTCGGGGAGGAAGACGACAGAGGAGGGGGGGCCAGGTGGGCTGGGCCGCCTGCTGGCTGGGCCGGCCTGCTGCGGCTGGGCTGCACAGGGGGAAGCCCCAGGTAAGCCCCTCCTCTTTATTTCTGTTTTCTAATTTTTTTTGACATTTGTTTTGATTTAATAAAATACTAAATCAATTTAATACCTTATGCCAATATTTGCAGGAGCTAGATATATTATTCCAGAGCTCCTTTATAAATGGCATAATTTTTGGACCATATTTCATATATATAGCAATATATTTCCAATGCAAATATTTATCGAATTAATCCAAATGGCCAAAATAAATATCCATGAGCTCCTAAAAATATTGTTTTTGATTTTTATCTCTGTCCAATATTTTCAGAGAGCAACGTGAGCATTTTCTTGGACCCTTTTGGAGAAATTTTTATTTGGGTCATTTTCAAAAATGATTCTGAGGGTTCCACCAATCCTCATTTCAAATTTAAATGAAATTTAAACATGATGCACAAATGACTAGCTAGTCTAGGTCATACCAGACTAGGGATGTGACAACTCGCCCCCACTTGAAAGAATCTCGTCTCGAGATTCAGGGGTCGATGGAAAGAAAGTGGGGTACTCCAGTCGAAGACGATCTTCTCGCTCCCAAGTAGCTTCTCTCTCGGAATGATGAGACCACTGAACTTTGAGAAACTTGATGTTCTGACGTCGAGTGACACGCTCTGCTTGATCAAGAATGCGAACCGGGTACTCTCGGTATGTGAGGTTATCTTGGAGATCAAGCGTTTCGTGGTCCACTCCGCGGATGGGATCCGAGAAGCAACGCCTGAGTTGAGAGACGTGGAAGACATCATGAACTCGAGAAAGATGTGGGGGTAGTTCCAACTGGTAGGCAACCTCTCCTCGTTTAGCGAGAATACGAGAAGGACCAATGTAACGAGGAGCCAACTTGCCCTTGATACCGAAACGATGGGTACCCTTCAAAGGAGTAACCCAAAGGTAAGCTTGGTCGCCAATTTCATAAGTCATATCCTTATGATGACGATCGTACTGGCTCTTCTGACGAGACTGGGCTGTTTTCAAATTCTCACGAATGATGCGAACTTGCTCTTTTGCCTCCTGGATCATATCCGGTCCAAACAATTGTCTTTCACCGGTTTCTGACCAGTTCAAAGGTGTTCGACATCTTCGTCCATAGAGAACCTCAAAAGGAGCTTTCTTGAGGCTGGATTGATAGCTATTGTTATAAGCAAACTCGGCAAAAGGAAGACATTTCTCCCAATCCATACCGAATGAGATAACGCAAGCTCTGAGCATGTCTTCGAGAATTTGATTGACCCGTTCCACCTGACCACTCGACTGAGGGTGGAAAGCGGTACTGAAGGAAAGATGGGTTCCCATGGCAGTTTGGAAACTCTCCCAGAAATGAGAAGTGAAAAGACTGCCACGGTCTGAATTGATCTCTAGTGGAACACCATGAAGTGATACTATTCGAGAAATGTATAAGTCAGCAAACTGACTAGCAGTGATACTCTCTCGAACAGGAAGGAAGTGAGCCACTTTGGAAAGACGATCAACGACTACGAAGATAGCGTTATTCCCTTTCTTGGTCCTGGGAAAGCCGGTGATGAAGTCCATACCAACTTTATCCCATTTCCACTCAGGAATAGCTAAAGGCTGAAGGGTGCCAGCAGGCCTTTGATGCTCTGCCTTAACGCGACGACAAACGTCACATTTAGCAATGAACTCAGCGATTTCTCTCTTCATCCTAGTCCACCAGAACCTCTGGCGTAGGTCCTGATACATCTTAATACTACCGGGATGAATCGTGAGAGGAGATTCATGCGCCTCCTTAAGAATCAGTTGTCGAAGATGTTGATTCTTGGGAACCACCAAGCGATTCCCAAAAAAAACAACACCACGATCATCCATAGAGAAACATCCACCAACTCCCTCCTTAATGTTTCTCTTAATGCGGATAACACCCCTATCAAACTTCTGGTCAGAGATG
This sequence comes from Triticum dicoccoides, assembly GCF_002162155.2. Lineage (NCBI taxonomy): Eukaryota > Viridiplantae > Streptophyta > Magnoliopsida > Poales > Poaceae > Triticum > Triticum dicoccoides. The sequence continues at coordinate 771,163,198 of NC_041382.1, read as the reverse complement.
ATCTGATCCTCAAGGGTAGGTTTCGCCACAAAGGTAGAGAGGAATCCGTGAGGAGCGATGTGAAGGTTAAGCTTACAGAATTCCTCATGGAGAAGTGGTTGGCCTTTCTGCAACATGAGATTGTTGCAATAGGATTTACGGCTTAGCGCATCAGCCATGACATTGGCTTTGCCTGGGGTGTAGGTAATCCCTAGATCATAATCCGTGATTAACTCCAACCAACGTCTTTGCCTAAGGTTCAGGTCTGGTTGGGTGAAGATATACTTGAGACTCTGGTGATCGGTGTAGATCTCGCAACGTTTACCAAGGAGGTAATGTCGCCAGGTCTTAAGTGCATAGACTACGGCTGCAAGCTCTAGATCATGTGTAGGATAATTCTCCTCATGTGGATGCAACTGTCGAGATGCATAGGCAATCACATGACGATCCTGCATAAGAATGCAACCTAGTCCCTGTCGTGAGGCATCGCAGTAGATAATAAAGTCTTTAGTGAAATCCGGTGGCACAAGTATGGGAGCAGAAGTCAGGCGTCTTTTCAGTTCCTGAAAACTGTACTCACACTGTGGGGACCACTCAAACTTTTTATCTTTCTTGAGAAGTTCCGTGAGGGGTTTGGCTACTTTGGAGAAGTTTTCAACAAAGCGGCGACAATAGCTGGCTAGACCAAGGAAACTCCTAACTTGTTTAACGGTCTCAGGTGGAGTCCAATCGAGAACAGCCTGAACTCTCTCGGGATTGACAGCAATGCCCTTACCAGAGATTACGTGACCTAAGTAGGTCACTTCTGACAACCAAAATTCACACTTGGAGAACTTGGCATAAAGGCGGTGCTCTCTGAGTTTTTCTAATACAAGTCTAAGATGTTCGGCATGCTCTTCCTCGTTCTTCGAGTAAATAAGAATATCATCGAGGTAAACCACGACGAACTTATCTAAGTACTCCATGAAGATCGAGTTCATCAAGCGGGAGAATGTGGCTGGGGCGTTGGTTAGGCCAAAGGACATGACGGTGTACTCGTACTGACCATAACGAGTGACAAAAGCTGTCTTGGGAATGTCCCCATTTCTGATTTTGATTTGGTGGTATCCTAACCTTAAATCCATCTTGGAGAAGACTGAGGATCCAGCGAGCTGATCATACAGGTCGTTGATCCTGGGGAGCGGATACTTGTGTTGGGGAATGTTGCAGAAAACAAAAATTTTCCTACTCGTTTCACCAAGATCATCTAGGAGTTCATCTAGCAACGAGTGATTAGATGCATCTACATACCTTTGTAGATCGCGAGCGGAAGCGTTCAAAGAACGGGGATGATGCAGTCGAACACGACGTGATTCGAATCACCGGAGATCCTAGCACCGAACGGACGGCACCTCCGCGTTCAACACACGTACGGAACAGCCACGTCTCCTCCTTCTTGATCCAGCAAGGGAGGGAGGAGAGGTTGAGGGAGATGGCACCAGCAGCAGCACGACGGCGTGGTGTTGATGGAGCTGCAGTACTCCGACAGAGCTTCGCTAAGCGCTATGGAGTTGGAGGAGGTGTTGGGGAGGGAGAAGGAGGCAACCAAAGGCCAAGGACTCAAGGTATGAAGTCCCTCCTCTCCCCCACTATATATAGGGGTGACAAGGGGGGGTGGCCGGCCCTAGGAGATCCAATCTCCTAGGGGGTGCGGCGGCCTAGGGGGGTTTCCCTCCCCCCCAAGGCACCTAGGAGGTGCCTTCCACTAGTAGGACTCCTCCCCCTTGGAAACCCTAGGCGCATGGGCCTTGTGGGGCTGGTGCCCTTGGCCCAAGCAGGCCAAGGCGCACCCCCTACAGCCCATGTGGCCCCCGGGGATGGGTGGCCCCACCCGGTGGGCCCCCGGGACCCCTCCGGTGGTCCCGGTACAATACCGATAACCCCGAAACTTGTCCCGATGCCCGAAACAGGACTTCCCATATATAAATCTTTACCTCCGGACCATTCCGGAACTCCTCGTGACGTCCGAGATCTCATCCGGGACTCCGAACAACATTCGGGTTACTGCATATACATATCCCTACAACCCTAGCGTAACCGAACCTTAAGTGTGTAGACCCTACGGGTTCGGGAGACAAGCAGACATGACCGAGACGACTCTCCGGTCAATAACCAACAGCGGGATCTGGATACCCATGTTGGCTCCCACATGCTCCACGATGATCTCATCGGATGAACCACGATGTCGAGGATTCTATCAACCCCGTACGCTATTCCCTTTGTCTATCGATATGTTACTTGCCCGAGATTCGATCGTCGGTATCCCAATACCTCGTTCAATCTCGTTACCGGCAAGTCACTTTACTCGTACCGTAATGCATGATCCCGTGACCAGACACTTGGTCACTCTGAGCTCATTATGATGATACATTACCGAGTGGGCCCAGTGATACCTCTCCGTCATACGGAGTGACAAATCCCAGTCTTGATCCATGTCACCCAACAGACACTTTCGGAGATACCCGTAGTCTACCTTTATAGTCACCCAGTTACGTTGTGACGTTTGGCATACCCAAAGCACTCCTACGGTATCCGGGAGTTACACGATCTCATGGTCTAAGGAAAAGATACTTGACATTGGAAAACTCTAGCAAACGAACTATACGATCTTGTGCTATGTTTAGGATTGGGTCTTGTCCATCACATCATTCTCCTAATGATGTGATCTCGTTATCAATGACATCCAGTGTCCATAGTCAGGAAACCATGACTATCTGTTGATCAACGAGCTAGTCAACTAGAGGCTCACTAGGGACATGTTGATGTCTGTTATTCACACATGTATTACGATTTCCGGATAACACAATTATAGCATGAATAAAGACAATTATCATGAACAAGGAAATATAATAATAATGCTTTTATTATTTCCTCTAGAGCATATTTCCAACAATCTCCCACTTGCACTAGAGTCAATAATCTAGTTACATTGTGATGAATCGAACACCCATGGAATTCTGGTGTTGATCATGTTTTGCTCTAGGGAGAGGTTTAGTCAACGGATCTGCTACATTCAGGTCCGTATGTACTTTACAAATCTCTATGTCTCCATCTTGAACATTTTCACGAATGGAGTTGAAGCGACGCTTGATGTGCCTTGTCTTCTTGTGAAACCTGGGCTCCTTGGCAAGTGCAATAGCTCCAGTGTTGTCACAGAAGAGCTTGATCGGCCCCGACGCATTGGGTATGACTCCTAGGTCGGTGATGAACTCCTTCACCCATATTGCTTCATGTGCTGCCTCCGAGGCTGCCATGTACTCCGCTTCACATGTAGATCCCGCCACGACGCTTTGCTTGCAACTGCACCAGCTTACTGCCCCACCATTCAAAATATACACGTATCCGGTTTGTGACTTAGAGTCATCTAGATCTGTGTCGAAGCTAGCATCGACGTAACCCTTTACGACGACCTCTTCGTCACCTCCATAAACGAGAAACATTTCCTTAGTCCTTTTCAGGTACTTCAGGATATTCTTGACCGCTGTCCAGTGTTCCTTGCCGGGATTACTTTGGTACCTTCCTACCAAACTGACGGCAAGGTTTACATCAGGTCTGGTACACAGCATGGCATACATAATAGAACCTATGGCTGAGGCATAGGGGATGACGCTCATCTCTTCTATATCTTCTGCCGTGGTCGGACATTGAGCTGAGCTCAATTTCACACCTTGTAACACAGGCAAGAACCCTTTCTTGGATTGATCCATATTGAACTTCTTAAATATCTTATCAAGGTATGTGCTTTGTGAAAGACCTATGAGGCGTCTCGATCTATCTCTATAGATTTTGATGCCTAATATATAAGCAGCTTCTCCAAGGTCCTTCATTGAAAAACTTTTATTCAAGTAGGCCTTGATGCTGTCCAAGAGTTCTATATCATTTCCCATCAAAAGTATGTCATCTACATATAATATGAGAAATGCTACAGAGCTCCCACTCACTTTCTTGTAAACGCAGGCTTCTCCATAAGTCTGTGTAAACCCAAACGCTTTGATCATCTCATCAAAGCGAATGTTCCAACTCCGAGATGCTTGCACCAGCCCATAAATCGAGCGTTGGAGCTTGCACACTTTGTCAGCATTCTTAGGATCGACAAAACCTTCCGGCTGCATCATATACAATTCTTCCTTAAGGAAACCATTAAGGAATGCCGTTTTGACGTCCATTTGCCATATTTCGTAATCATAGAATGTGGCAATTGCTAACATGATTCGGACGGACTTCAGCTTCGCTACCGGTGAGAAAGTCTCATCGTAGTCAACCCCTTGAACTTGTCGATAACCCTTAGCGACAAGCCGAGCTTTATAGATGGTCACATTACCATCCGCGTCTGTCTTGCTCTTAAAGATCCATTTATTTCCTATGGCTCGCCGCTCAACGGGCAAGTCAGTCAAAGTCCATACTTTGTTTTCATACATGGATCCTATCTCGGATTTCATGGCTTCTAGCCATTTGTCGGAATCCGGGCCCGCCATCGCTTCTTCATAGTTCGAAGGTTCACCATTGTCTAACAGCATGATTTCCAAGACAGGGTTGCCGTACCACTCTGGTGCGGAACGTGTCCTTGTGGACCTTCGTATTTCAGTAGGGGCTTGATCAGAAGTATCTTGATTAACTTCCTCTCTAGTCGGTGCAGGCACCTCAGGAACATTTTCTTGAGTTGCGCCATTTTCCGGTTCAAGAGGTAATACTTCATCAAGCTCTACTTTCCTCCCACTTACTTCTTTCGAGAGAAACTCTTTCTCCAGAAAGGACCCATTCTTGGCAACAAAGATCTTGCCTTCGGATCTGAGGTAGAAGGTGTACCCAATAGTTTCTTTTGGGTATCCTATGAAGACGCATTTTTCCGACTTGGGTTCGAGCTTTTCAGGTTGAAGCTTCTTGACATAAGCATCGCATCCCCAAACTTTTAGAAACGACAGCTTAGGTTTCTTCCCAAACCATAATTCATACGGTGTCGTCTCAACGGATTTCGACGGAGCCCTATTTAAAGTGAATGCGGCAGTCTCTAAAGCATAGCCCCAAAAAGAAAGCGGTAAATCGGTAAGAGACATCATAGATCGCACCATATCTAACAGAGTGCGATTACGACGTTCGGACACACCATTACGCTGAGGTGTTCCAGGCGGCGTGAGTTGTGAAACTATTCCACATTTTCTTAAGTGTGCCCCAAACTCGTGACTCAAGTATTCTCCTCCACGATCTGATCGCAGAAACTTGATTTTCCTGTCACGTTGATTTTCAACCTCACTCTGAAATTCCTTGAACTTTTCAAAGGTTTCAGACTTGTGTTTCATTAAGTAGATATACCCATACCTACTTAAATCATCAGTGAGGGTGAGAACATAACGATAGCCACCGCGAGCCTCAACACTCATTGGACCGCACACATCGGTATGTATGATTTCCAATAAGTCGGTTGCTCACTCCATTGTTCCTGAGAACGGAGTCTTGGTCATTTTACCCATAAGGCATGGTTCGCACGTGTCAAATGATTCATAATCAAGAGACTCTAAAAGTCCATCAGCATGGAGCTTCTTCATGCGTTTGACACCTATGTGACCTAGGCGGCAGTGCCACAAGTATGTGGGACTATCATTATCAACTTTACTTCTTTTGGTACTCACATTATGAATATGTGTAGCATCACGTTCGAAATTCATAAAGAATAAACCATTCACCATAGGAGCATGACCATAAAACATATCTCTCATAAAAATGGAACAACCATTATTCTCAGATTTAAAAGAGTAGCCATCTCGAATTAAACGAGATCCCGATACAATGTTCATGCTCAAAGCTGGCACTAAATAACAATTATTAAGGTTTAAAACTAATCCCGAAGGGAGATGCAGAAGTAGCGTGCCGACGGCGATCACATTGACCTTGGAACCATTCCCGACGCGCATCGTCACCTCGTCCTTTGCCAGTTTCCGCTTATTCTGCAGCCCCTGTTTTGAATTACAAATGTGAGCAACTGCACCGGTATCAAATACCCAGGAGCCACTACGGGCACTAGTAAGGTACACATCAATTACATGTATATCACATATACCTTTGGTTTTGCCGGCCTTCTTATCCGCTAAGTACTTAGGGCAGTTCCGCTTCCAGTGACCGCTTCCCTTGCAATAAAAGCACTCAGTCTCGGGCTTGGGTCCATTCTTTGGCTTCTTCCCGGCAGCTTGCTTGCCGGGCGCGGCAACCTCCTTGCCGTCCTTCTTGAAGTTCTTTTTACCCTTGCCTTTCTTGAACTTAGTGGTTTTATTGACCATCAACACTTGATGTTCCTTCCTGACTTCTACCTCTGCTGATTTCAGCATAGCAAATACTTCAGGAATGGTCTTTTCCATCCCCTGCATATTGAAGTTCATCACAAAGCTCTTGTAGCTTGGTGGAAGCGACTGGAGGATTCTGTCAATGACCGCATCATCCGGGAGATTAACTCCCAGCTGAGTCAAGCGGTTATGCAACCCAGACATAGTGAGTATGTGCTCACTGACAGAACTGTTTTCCTCCATCTTACAGCTGAAGAATTTGTCGGAGACTTCATATCTCTCGACCCGGGCATGAGCTTGGAAAACCATTTTCAGCTCTTCGAACATCTCATATGCTCCATGTCTCTCAAAACGCTTTTGGAGCCCCGGCTCTAGGCTATAAAGCATGCCGCATTGAACGAGGGAGTAGTCATCGAAACGTGCCTGCCAAGCGTTCATAACATCTTGTTCTGCAGGGAGAACGGGTGCGTCACCAAGCGGTGCTTGTAGGACATAATCTTTCTTGGCAGCTATTAGGATGATCCTCAGGTTCCGGACCCAGTCCGTATAGTTGCTGCCATCGTCTTTCAGCTTAGTTTTCTCTAGGAACGCGTTGAAGTTGAGGACTACGTTGGCCATTTGATCTACAAGACATATTGCAAAGATTTTAGACTAAGTTCATGATAATTAAGTTCAACTAATCAAATTATTAGTGAACTCCCACTTAGATTAGACATCCCTCTAGTCATCTAAGTATTACATGATCCGAGTTAAACTAGACCGTGTCCGATCATCACGTGAGACGGACTAGTCAACATCGGTGAACATCTTCATGTTGATCGTATCTTCTATACGACTCATGCTCGACCTTTCGGTCTTCTGTGTTCCGAGGCCATGTCTGTACATGCTAGGCTCGTCAAGTCAACCTAAGTGTTTGCATGTGTAAATCTGTCTTACACCCGTTGTATGTGAACGTCTGAATAAAACACCCGATCATCACGTGGTGTTTTGAAACAGCGAACTGTCGCAACGGTGCACAGTTAGGGGGAACACTTCTTGAATTTATTATGAGGGATCATCTTATTTACTACCGTCATTCTAAGTAAACAAGATGCAAAACATGATAAACATCACATGCAATCAAATAATAAACGTGACATGATATGGCCAATATCACATAGCTCCTTTGATCTCCATCTTGGGGCTCCATGATCATCTTGTCACCGGCTTGACACCATGATCTCCATCATCATGATCTCCATCATCGTGTCTCCATGAAGTTGCTCGCCAACTATTACTTCTACTACTATGGCTAACGCGTTTAGCAGTAAAGTAAAGTAATTTACATGGCGTTTCTTGATGACACGCAGGTCATTAAAAGAATAAAGACAACTCCTATGGCTCCTGCCGGTTCTCATACTCATCGACATGCAAGTCGTGATTCCTATTACAATAGCATGAACATCTCATACATCACATATAGATCATTCATCATTCATCACAACTTTGGCCATATCATATCACAAACCACTTGCTGCAAAAACAAGTTAGACGTCCTCTAATTGTTGTTGCAAGTTTTACGTGGCTGAATTAGGGTTCTAGCAAGAACGTTTTCTTACCTACGTTAAAGCCACAACGTGATTTGTCAACTTCTATTTACCCTTCATAAGGACCCTGTTCATCGATTCCGCTCCAACTAAAGTAGGAGAGACAGACACCCGCCAGCCACCTTATGCAACTAGTGCATGTTAGTCGGTGGAACCGGTCTCACGTAAGCGTACGTGTAAGGTTGGTCCGGGCCGCTTCATCCCACAATACCGCTGAAGCAAGAAAGGACTAGTAACGGCAAGAAAGTTGACAAATCTACGCCCACAACAAATTGTGTTCTACTCGCGCAAGAAGAACTACGCATAGACCTAGCTCATGATGCCACTGTTGGGGAACGTTGCAGAAAACAAAAATTTTCCTACTCGTTTCACCAAGATCATCTAGGAGTTCATCTAGCAACGAGTGATTAGATGCATCTACATACCTTTGTAGATCGCGAGCGGAAGCGTTCAAAGAATGGGGATGATGTAGTCGAACACGACGTGATTCGAATCACCGGAGATCCTAGCACCGAACGGACGGCACCTCCGCGTTCAACACACGTACGGAACAGCCACGTCTCCTCCTTCTTGATCCAGCAAGGGAGGGAGGAGAGGTTGAGGGAGATGGCACCAGCAGCAGCACGACGGCGTGGTGTTGATGGAGCTGCAGTACTCCGACAGAGCTTCGCTAAGCGCTATGGAGTTGGAGGAGGTGTTGGGGAGGGAGAAGGAGGCAACCAAAGGCCAAGGACTCAAGGTATGAAGTCCCTCCTCTCCCCCACTATATATAGGGGTGCCAAGGGGGGGTGGCCGGCCCTAGGAGATCCAATCTCCTAGGGGGTGCGGCGGCCTAGGGGGGTTTCCCTCCCCCCCAAGGCACCTAGGAGGTGCCTTCCACTAGTAGGACTCCTCCCCCTTGGAAACCCTAGGCGCATGGGCCTTGTGGGGCTGGTGCCCTTGGCCCAAGCAGGCCAAGGCGCACCCCCTACAGCCCATGTGGCCCCCGGGGATGGGTGGCCCCACCCGGTGGGCCCCCGGGACCCCTCCGGTGGTCCCGGTACAATACCGATAACCCCGAAACTTGTCCCGATGCCCGAAACAGGACTTCCCATATATAAATCTTTACCTCCGGACCATTCCGGAACTCCTCGTGACGTCCGGATCTCATCCGGGACTCCGAACAACATTCGGGTTACTGCATATACATATCCCTACAACCCTAGCGTAACCGAACCTTAAGTGTGTAGACCCTACGGGTTCGGGAGACAAGCAGACATGACCGAGACGACTCTCCGGTCAATAACCAACAGCGGGATCTGGATACCCATGTTGGCTCCCACATGCTCCACGATGATCTCATCGGATGAACCACGATGTCGAGGATTCTATCAACCCCGTACGCTATTCCCTTTGTCTATCGATATGTTACTTGCCCGAGATTCGATCGTCGGTATCCCAATACCTCGTTCAATCTCGTTACCGGCAAGTCACTTTACTCGTACCGTAATGCATGATCCCGTGACCAGACACTTGGTCACTCTGAGCTCATTATGATGATGCATTACCGAGTGGGCCCAGTGATACCTCTCCGTCATACGGAGTGACAAATCCCAGTCTTGATCCATGTCACCCAACAGACAATTTCGGAGATACCCGTAGTCTACCTTTATAGTCACCCAGTTACGTTGTGACGTTTGGCATACCCAAAGCACTCCTACGGTATCCGGGAGTTACACGATCTCATGGTCTAAGGAAAAGATACTTTGACATTGCAAAACTCTAGCAAACGAACTATACGATCTTGTGCTATGTTTAGGATTGGGTCTCGTCCATCTCATCATTCTCCTAATGATGTGATCTCGTTATCAATGACATCCAGTGTCCATAGTCAGGAAACCATGACTATCTGTTGATCAATGAGCTAGTCTACTAGAGGCTTACTAGGGACATGTTGATGTCTATTATTCACACATGTATTACGATTTCCAGATAACACAATTATAGCATGAATAAAGACAATTATCATGAACAAGGAAATATAATAATAATGCTTTTATTATTGCCTCTAGGGCATATTTCCAACAACTTGTTCTTTATCGTGACCAAATTAACGGGACGATAATCAACGACCATCCGGTCCGTACCGTCTTTCTTCTTGACAAAGAGGACGGGGCAAGCCCAAGGAGAAGAACTAGGACGGATGAAACCCTTTTGCAAGGACTCATCGAGTTGTTTCTTAAGCTCGGCTAGTTCTAGGGGTGCCATCTTGTAAGGTCTCCGGGAGATTGGAGCTGTTCCTGGGATAAGATCTATGACGAACTCTACATCTCTGTCAGGTGGAACACCTGGCAGTTCCTCTGGAAAGACATCTGGAAAGTCACGAACTACCGGGATATCTTCAAGGTCTGGAAGAGGGCTGGCATTAAGAGAATAGAGCTGACGCTTTGCAACTCTAGTGGAGACGGTGACTATATTGCCAGATGGGTGTGTAAGCTGAACAGATCTGGAGTAACAATCAATCTTGGCATGATGAGCTGTCATCCAGTCCATACCCAAGATGATGTTAATATCTGAAGACTTGAGGACTACGAGTGAGGCAAGGAATACAAGTCTGTCAACAAGGATTTCGTTACCATGGCTTACACTAGAGGTTTGCCATTTGGATCCAGGAGTTTGGATGACTAGCGGAGTTGGCATATCACAAAATGACATGTTGTGCAAGTTAGCATAGCTCTCGGAAATGAAGGAGTGAGATGCTCCAGTATCGAATAGAACTGATGCTGGGTGACAATTGACAAGGAGTGTACCAAGAACGACATCTGGATCATCATGAGCGTCTTTAGCTGAGACGTGATGCACACGTCCACGTTCAGTGGGAACTGACTTGACACTGATCATCTTGCATGATGGCTTAACACAGCCAACAGTCTTCTCGGGCTGGGGTGGAGCATAACTAGTCTGAGAGCAGTCACGTGCATAGTGTCCTGGCTTCCCGCATGTGAAGCAAGTCCCTGAGGTTGGACGTGGACCCGCACTGACAAACGGTCTACCAGTAGGCAAGGGTGGAACATACGACTGAGCTGGGGAAGGCACCACATAGGATGGCCTCGGTGTATAACCGGAAGGAAGAGCGGAGTTTGGAACCCAAATCCGGCGCTTCTGGGAACTAGAGCCAGAGGAGGATCCCAAATCACGGGTGTGCTTACGAGACTCCTCGTAAGTGAGCTGAGTTGTCTCTGCATTAATGGCTTTGTTCACAAGAGCTTGGAATGTATCACAATGATGCAGGTGGAGATCACGACGCAACTTGGGGTTGAGACCCTTCCGGAACCTAGCCTGCTTCTTAGCGTCCGTGGACACTTCTTCTGCGGCATAGCGGGCGAGGTTCTCAAACTCTCGGCTGTAAGCATCAACAGCCATCTTATTCTGGGTGAGACTACAGAACTCTTCTCTCTTGCGATCAAGGAGGGCCTGGGGAATGTGATGCTCGCGAAAAGCCTCAGTGAAATCTCTCCAGGTAGGAATCTGGCCAGCTGGAAGCAAAGCCTCATAGTTCTGCCACCAAAGACTAGCAGGACCTTCCAGGTGGTATGTGGCATAAGTGACCTTGTCATCTTCAGCTACGCTCGCGGAATGCAGCTTATGAGTGATGCTACGGAGCCAGTCATCTGCATCGAGTGGCTCGATGGAATGATGAAAGGTAGGTGGGTGCAAATGAATGAAGTCATGAATGGTAGCAGATCCTTTGAACTGATGTGCGGTGTTCTCCTCGATACGTGCCAACAAACGGTTAGACTCACGCTTGTTCCTCTCCATTTCTAACATGAACTCTGCCAACGAAGGCTGGTCGGGAGGATCCTCATCCCTAGCATCTCCATGGTTCTGGCTACGAGCAACGGAACTTCGCTTAGCTGATGACATCCTGAGAAACGAACCAAGGACGGAGTCAGCATCAATCTATAGGCTATAGAATGTAGGACAAGGAATTAGCATCACTCGAACTTCTAGGGAAATTCCGGCAGCATAACGACAGTAAAATGCTCAGAATGAAACATCCTACTAAAAATGGGGTGGTAACATACTCATCATTATCACTCAAGGTTCGGAGGTAGTACTAAACAGACTACACCGGAAGTACTCGAAAACTGGGGTATGACTCTGATCAACCAATCCTATGGGGCTACGGAGTAGTAACACGTGATCCTGATAGACGGAAGAGAAGCCTAGTTCATTAATCCCGTCGGAAAGATAGGATGACTCAGATCAGAAGACCATGAGGTAAAGGAGTAAAAGAGCCTTACGTTCCTTCCCACAATCAATTCCCTTACATAACTAAAGAATTTCTAGACTCAACTTCGACCAGTTTGGCTTGGTAATCCTACAGGCAGTCAAGCTCTGATACCAGCACTGTCAGGACCCCGACTCAATGCCACATCGATCTAGCATGTAACGCCTCATATCACTTTGCGGCCTCACGCACGGTATCCCCACGGGTGTCGCCTTACCTTTGCCCGGGACCGTTTGCGCATTTTGGCACACGTATATGGTGGAGTCGCTAGCATCCATATGATAAAGAGCCCGGGCTGACATGGCTAGTCGTAAACCCAAAGTGGCACTAACTTACAGGGACAGGCATCCATGACCCAGCATCGAACGTGTCGGTCATCAACGAGTGAATCCAGGCTGTAGCACTGGGCTAACAGAACTCCGGTGAACCGGGCTGTAGCGGGCTAGCAGGACTCCGGTATTCATCGCGTGACATTTCCCCGAAGGGACAGACACAGGATCGAAGAAGGACACATGCCGGCCTGCCTAAGTGTTCCGGAGCAGTAGCAAGCTACCAGGGCTCAGTGGAAGCACTAGGAGACATTTCCCGGTAAGAGAGGCTACTAAGAATAAACAACTAGATAGTCAGATCCCACACATAGCAATACACATTACACGTACGCATAACATGCAAGTATGTGCTGTACAACATGGCATCACAGCATAACTCAACAATCATATAGATAAAGGCTCAGAAGAGCCATCATAGCATTTATTGCAAACAGGGGTCACAAAACCCATCATACAGAGCATACAAGCAACAAGCGGAAGCATTACATGTCTGGGTACAGACATCTACAAATGAAAAAGGCTGAAGAGCCTGACTATCTACAACATCCGATCAAGATCGTAGCTGAGGTACTAGCTACTAGTCGAAGTCCACGAGAACACTAGTAAGACCGAAGTCTCCGCTGCAAAAGCATAAATAAAGCAACATGAGTACAAAGGTACTCAGCAAGACTTACATCAGATCCTAGCATACATGCATTTGTGTCAAGGGGGTAATGTGGAGTTTAGTTGCAGCAAGCCAGCTTTGACTCTGTGGCTATCCCGTTCTACGACTACCAGAAACTCTGGAGGTGAGACAACGTACACGAGTCCACTAATCACCATTCAATACACTACTATGGATTCATCCCCGTCTCCCTACGAGAAGGCCATCCATAGCACTCACACTTGTCTTGAGCTTTTTAGGGTAACCACTTCAAGTTGTCTATGTACCATGTAAGCATCCAAGAAGTCCATAACCGCGGACCCGGCTATTCGAATAGATCATGTTAACCCTGCAGGGGTGTACCTCTTCACACACGCTCTCGCCACTTACCGCCATGTACACGTCATGTATCTCGGCAACCTTCAAGCGGAAGCCTGGCGAGGGTGTCGGCCACGACCTGACTAACCACACAAGACTCTAGTCCAGGTTTATCGCCTATTCGGGTTCCATCCGCAAGGAGATCCGGCCGGGGTGTCGCTCACGGCCCCAAACGATGTGAGCAGGGTTCCCAAGCCCACCATCCGGGTGCCACTTGGTACACCGTGCCACGTGTGCCTAGTCTGTCCCAAGCCCACCCTGCCGGGTGCCACTTGGTAGAAAAATAGCACTATCTACAAACACCAGAAACTAGTTGCGACTCCTGGACAGAGATCAGGTCGGTTAATAAGTCGAGAGGGGCACTTAAGCATTCCAATGTGTGGTAGTATCGAGTCATTGGACAACATACATAGAACTCAGTGCTTAAGGACGGTTCCAATGAGACAACCCACCATGTACTCCTACATGGCCTCTCACCGCTACCTTTACCAAATCGTGTTCACACACTTCACTCTCAGCATCAGAACATATTGTAACACTCCAGTTCATTCCCAATGAACCAGACCTGACACAACTCTAAGCAATAGCAGGCATAGCATGGTAGGAACACAACAATGTCTTCAATCAACTCCTACACATGCTAGTGGGTTTCAACTATTTACTGTGGCAATGACAGGTCATGCAGAGGAATGGGTTCAACTACCGCAGCACAAAGTAGCAGATGAATCGTTGTTGTCCTAATGCAATAACTGAGAGCAGGAGCGAGAGAGTAGGGTTTTATCGGAATGAACAAGGGGGTTTGCTTGCCTGGTAAATCAACAGAGGAGGCACTGCTTCACAGACAGGTACTCTGGAACGGACTCCGGAGCAGGACCTATCGAGAAGGAACAGTGTCGGCAATCAATGCACAAACATATGCAACAATATGATGCATGAACATGGCATGTAGATGTGATGCTGTTTGAGCTAATGTAACTAGTTTCATTTGGTTTGAAGTCCATTTGAACCAAAGGTTCAAATGCATCTCCAAATTAAGCTCCTACATATGCCATAATGTGTTTCCTCATATTCAGCATGTATAAGTTGGTTTGTCATGCATGAAACTAGTACAGATGGAAATATTGCAATTTTCTGATAATTTTTCATATATAAATTATTTTAATCTGAGCTACGGTTGAATTGTTATGAATTTTTGAAGTTTAAATTAATTTCTGGAATTTTCTGATTTAAATTAAATCCAGAAATATGTATATTGCGCCAGCATGACGTCAGCACGACGTCAGCGGTCAACTGCGGCTGGCTGGGGTCAAACCTGACGTGTGGGGCCCACACGTCAGTGACAGGGGGTTAAACAGGGGTTAATTTAGTTCTAATTAAAAGTTAGTGCGCTGGGGCCCACTGTCAGTGTCAGGGTTAATTAACAGAGGTTGATTAGATTTAAACTAATCCTAAACCCGAATTAGCAGGGACGGGCCCCACTGTCATTGAGCCAGGGGAGGTCAAACCCCCTGGTCAACCGGGGCTAAAACGCCGGCGTTTAGCCGCCGGCGGCAGCAAACGCGGCGGAGGGGCTCGGGATCGCCGTTCCGGCGACCATTCGGGCGGCGGAGACCACCCACGCGAAGCCCAGGCTCGCGCGCATCTAGTGGTTCATGCGGGAGGCTGCGGGGGCGGCGGAGCTCGCCGGAGCGAAGCTCGGGGCGGCCGCCGGAGTTCGGGTGAGGCGCGAGCGGGTGCTGCAGGGCATGGCAGGAGCTGCGGGCGGAGGCGTTGGCCTTCTGGGAGGCTACTGAGCGCGGTGGCAGGTGCAGGCACGGGTTGCGGTGGCTCTGGCCACGACGGCGAGGAGCTGCGGCGGCGATGGCTTCGGCCATGGTGGTAGCGACGGCTACGACACGGGAACGAGGGGGGAGAAGAGAGGGGAAACAGGGAGATGCTCACGGCGATCACGCAGAGCAGCACAGCGGGGTCGGGGGAGACCTGGTGACGGCGAATCGACGGCGGCGGACGGCGGAGCCCGAGGAGGAAGACGATGTCGATGGCGGCGATGGAGGCCGTCCGGAGGTGCGTGGCTCGACGAGGAGGTAGCCGGCGACGTGGCGGAGCTCGTGGACTGCTCAGATGCTCTCGAGGGGCGCTGTGGCTACGACTACGGCGAGCGGTGGCGACGGGCGCGTTCGGGCGGTCGGGAGAGAGAGAACCAGGGGAGGGGGAGGAATGAGAGAGTGGGAGAGAGGTGCGGGGCGTCGCGTGGCGTCGTCCGGTCCATCCAGAGCGACGAGGGGAGGACAGGCAGGCAGGGAGGGAGGAGGTGGCGCGGCGCGGCGGTGCGCGCGCGTCGGGCACGCGCCGTCCCCCTGTCGGGGAGGAAGACGACAGAGGAGGGGGGGCCAGGTGGGCTGGGCCGCCTGCTGGCTGGGCCGGCCTGCTGCGGCTGGGCTGCACAGGGGGAAGCCCCAGGTAAGCCCCTCCTCTTTATTTCTGTTTTCTAATTTTTTCTGACATTTGTTTTGATTTAATAAAATACTAAATCAATTTAATACCTTATGCCAATTTTTGCAGGAGCTAGATATATTATTCCAGAGCTCCTTTATAAATGGCATAATTTTTGGACCATATTTCATATATATAGCAATATATTTCCAATGCAAATATTTATCGAATTAATCCAAATGGCCAAAATAAATATCCATGAGCTCCTAAAAATATTGTTTTTGATTTTTATCTCTGTCCAATATTTTCAGAGAGCAACATGAGCATTTTCTTGGACCCTTTTGGAGAAATTTTTATTTGGGTCATTTTCAAAAATGATTCTGAGGGTTCCACCAATCCTCATTTCAAATTTAAATGAAATTTAAACATGATGCACAAATGACTAGCTAGTCTAGGTCATACCAGACTAGGGATGTGACAGTATGCATTACTTGAAAAATGCAAAAATAGATTTTTCCTAAGTTGCGGGCTTGGCATTCAAGGTCGGGCTTTTCAAAGCCCAGCCAAAAACCTGGCCCGACCCGGTCAATGCCTAGGTCATTAATAAAGCGGCCTGAGTTGGATATTTGCTATGATGAGAGTTTATCACATAAAAAACTGATGGAGTTGGTTGTCACCCTTTGGGCAATCTGAACGGCAAGGCGGAAGGCAATTCATGAAGGTGTTCTGCAGAGTCCACATGCAACCCACTCTTTCGTGATCAGCTTCATCGCCGAATTGGAATCCTTACAGAGTCCAGAGAGAGCTCAAGGGCACGTGGGTCTTGCGCCCATGGTCGGGGCTCTCTCTCGCCAAAGTTGGAGACCTCTAGGAAAAGGCTTTGTAAAGATTAATGTTGATGGCGGATTTTTGAGGACAGCAACAATGGTCATGGAGTGTATTTGGGTTCATCGATGATGGTCTTCACAGGGAATAATGATGCGACCACACTTGAAACCTTGGCATGCAGGAAAGTTGCATCTTTTTTTCTAAAGGAGGATTTCCCCTAGCCTCTGCATCAATGGTGGACATAATCGTTGTTGCTTGTGTTTCAAAAATGGTGGTAGCGGACATTAGCAGGGGGCACAGAAGGAAGATATCCAACCATTGTCAAAGAAATTGCTCTACGATTGAGGGAGTTTTCCACATGTGACATCAAATTCGAAGGCCGGTCTTCCAACTGGGAAGCACATAATTTAGCTAGATTTTCTAGTTCTCTAGATGTTGTAGGCCATGTGTGGCGATCCCCTAATTAGTCCTGTAAACTTTGACACTATTTAATAAAGCGGCTGGCTTTGTGATCTTTAAAAAAAAGAGACACCACTAAGGAGCGTCTTCCCCTCCTCGTCGCCGTCGTCTCGTTTTGTATATACAAAAGGCAGAGGCGGGGCGCCTCCACCTCCACCTCCATCCCCTCGAGGCCTCACCAGCCAGAATACTACACACGAATCACCAGCCATGGACGCCAACTGGGGCGTTGGCGTTGGCGTTGACCTGAACGCCCCGCCGCCCACCGGCGGCGACTGGCGCGCCCAGCTCCTGCCCGAGGCGCGCAGCAGGGTCGTCAACAAGATGTATGTATGGACTCTGCTCGATCTGCTCTGCTCTGCTTTCCCCTCCCTCTAAAACATACTCGTTCGATCCTTCCTCCGCGTTTGCTTTCGGTTTCCCAAGCAATTTCCTGCGTGTTTTCGGGTCGATCTTGTCGTCGATCCATCCGATAGAGCTTCGATCTAGCCATGCCCTTAGCGGCAGCACCAGATTCTTCGTCGTCGATCTACACACTCCAGTCTCTGAGCCTCTGTACTATATTACTCAGGTCAAAATTGACTGACTAATCAACTTCCTAATCAGTCCAGCCTAATCACTTCATCATTTAACTTAACTAGGATTAAATTATGTCTGAACAATTTAACACAGAGATGTCACAGCGTTTGATCTCCTAGGGGAAACCATGCTATTAATTAGTACTGTGCCGGGATGCAGTTTTGTTTTGAAACTTGAGCTCTTCCTATGCAGTATGCTTCCCCAAGTGGATATATATTCCCCAAATGTTCAGAATTACGCCTTGCTTATAGGAATTCAGAATTGGGGATCTACCCCAATTGGCTGGCTGCTCTGCCTACTCGTTCCACCATACATCTCAGATGCGACATATTTTATTCACATTTTGCATTATACGTGTAGAATGGAATGTCTGAAGAAGCATCTGCCGGTATCAGTGCCAGAGGGACTGAACGAACTTCAAATCATCGCTGTGCGGTTCGAAGACAAGATCTATGCTGCAGCGACCAGCCAGGTAATTTAATCCATCTTGGCAGCTACTCGAAGCAGAGCACAGTCTATTTTATTTTTAGTTATGGGGGTCAAACAAGGTTTATGTGCTAATAAAGTAATAATAGAGCAGAACTGTCTCCAAATGTTGTAGAGGATATTTTTGAAGTCATGTTAAGTACCATCCTCCTATAACTATGATTCAAATGTTAAAAGCTGAAGCACCTTCGAGCACGCTAAACTGCTAATCAACCAGAACTGTTGGTCGCAAGCCACTATTAGTAATTTGGTACAAAACTTTACATTGTTTCCCTTTGTATTACCCAGTCTGATTATTTGCGCAAGATCTCTCTGAAAATGCTATCTATGGAGACGAAGACACAACCTGGAAATGCTCAAGTGATTCCAAATCAAATGAACCTCGGTCAAGGTATCATATACAGTAAACTGAGTGTTGCACATTTTATCATTTTCGCTTGGATATTGTTTTTTGTTGCATCAAGCGCTGAGATTGTGTGCTTTAATGCATTAAATCAACCTCCACCCTCTCCAGCATCATGTTTAAGAATGCCCGACGGAACCCCCTGGCGGCCCACCCAGGGGCCAGACCCCGCTGCAGTCGCTGCTGCCGTCGCCGCCGCCGGCGTTCACCCGAACGCCTCGGCCCCCACCGGAGGCGATTGGCGCCCCCAGCTTCAGCCCGAGGCGCGCAGCAGGATCGTCAATAACATGTAGGGACTGCAATTGATTTGCTTTGCTTTACTTTCCCCTCCCTCCAATCATATTAATTCGATCCTTCTCCACTTTTTCGGTTTCTCACGTACAAAAAAAGAGAAATTTCCTGTGTGTTTTCGGGTCAATGATCATCGATCCATCTGATATATCTTTGATTCAGTCATATCCATAGTGGCGGCAACAGATTCGTCGTCAATCTACACACAAGCTCCCAGTTTCTGTTCATCTATTCTTAGGTCAAAAATTCCTGCTGGGGGATTGACTAATCAACTTCGTATTGTACCTGCTTTGAATCCAGCCTAATTACTTCATTTAAGTATAATTAAATTATATCTAAACAATTTAACACAAGTTTATTGACGAAGAGGTGCAAATCTGTCATGGCATACACCAATACAGTATAACACAGATATCACAATGTTTGATCTCGTAGGGGAAACCATGCTATTAGTACTGTGCAGGGATGTAATTTTGTTCTGAAACTAGAGTTTCTCGTATGCTGATATTTCTCCTTGATCTTATCAAAGCGAAAATTACGCCTTACCTATAGGAATGGAGGGTGTATATGATTGAGAATTGGCTGCTCTGCCTACTCATTCCACCTTACATCTCAGATGCCAGATATTTTATTGCACAAAACCGTTGAAAGCAACGCATCCCCCAATTTATTCACATTTTGCATTATACGTGTAGAATGGAATCTCTGAAGAAGCATCTGCCAGTATCAAGGCCAGAGGGACTGAACGAACTTGAAAAAATTGCTGTGCGATTCGAAGAGAAGATCTATAATGCAGCGACCAGCCAGGTAATTTATCCTATCTTGGTGGCTACTCGGAGCAGAGCACATTTTTGTAGTTATGGATGTCAAACAAGGTTTATGGGCTAATAATAGAGCAGAACTGTCTCCAAATGTTGTAGAAGATTCTTTACATCATGTTTAAGTACCTTTAGCAGTTTCCCTTTTTTGGGATACCTTGGGTGACTTTTTTGCTCTCCAGCTGCCAACGTTTTCTTTACCTGCTCTTGGGAACATATCCTGGTTTTTCTCATGCTTGGAAACACATACAAAATTTTCTGCGGTTGCCGGGACTTGAACTGGGGCCATGGGTGTGTCAACGCCCACACTCAACCATTTGGAGCATATCTGAGTTATTTTAGCATTTTCACACTTAGTACACATACAAATAGTAAGTTAATAAGCTACTATATTTTAAATCATTTTAATTATTTTACATAAATGATAGACCAAAACGCTGATCATGATCTTGGTTATTATCGATCACATGTTGGGTGGAACTGTTGGTTGCAAGCCACTATTAGTAATTTGGTATAAAGCTTTACATTGTTTTCTTTTGTATTACCCAGTCTGATTATTTGCGGAAGGTTTCTCTGAAAATGCTATCTATGGAGACGAAAACATAACAGGCTCCTGAAAATGCTCAAGTGATTCCAAAACAACCCCGGTCAAGGTATTATATACAGAAACTGAGTACTGCACATTTTATCATCTCCGCTTGGATGTCGATTCTTTTTATTGCATCATGTGCTGAGATTATGTGCTTTATTGCATTAAATCAACATCCACCCTGTCCAGCATCATGCATAAGAATTTTGCATCTAACTTGTGTGTCATGTGTCCATAGTTATTGAACCCGGAGCGATGATCGACATGGTAAGTGCGTCTGTTCACTGTTCAGACCGCCGGATCAGCAGTCCAACCTGTTGGTTAAATAAAATATTATTGCACGGTTTTTGTCTGTTAGTACATGGTAGAAACAATGTTTTTTTAGATGATATGGTAGAAACAATGTTAAGTA
This sequence comes from Triticum dicoccoides, assembly GCF_002162155.2. Classification (NCBI taxonomy): domain Eukaryota; kingdom Viridiplantae; phylum Streptophyta; class Magnoliopsida; order Poales; family Poaceae; genus Triticum; species Triticum dicoccoides. Next base: position 771,142,401 of record NC_041382.1, on the reverse strand, counting down.
CGAAGATAACAAATGAACACAGCCTAGTTAGTTATCGGCTGGTGTAGCCTACCTTCATCCTATCTCAAAGACGGTTCAATTGCTCCCACCTACAGAATATTTTACTGACCCCTGGTTCAGCGCCCAATTGGGTGGTTTAACCGGGTTTTTGCGGAAGATCACAACAGGTTGATTGGATCAACCTTCACTGCAAACCAGATTGGAACAGGGCTTGGTACCGCTTTGTTCTGGTCGGTTTTAATAACTATGCATGTGTCAGCTGAGACAAGTCCACTTTCTAGGTTGAATTATTGCAGAAGTTCACTTTTCAACTTTGAACTCGGAATCTGGTTGTTTTTAACCTTGAATTACTAAATTGTTTTACTTTACTCCCTTGGCCCTATCCAAAGTGGTTCCCTGGTGATATGGCATCAGCTTATACAAGCCAACAGCAATTTAAGTAACAAAAAAAATAGAAAACCAGAAAATATATAAATATATATCATAG
>NC_041382.1:771137327-771141687 GCF_002162155.2 Triticum dicoccoides | reverse complement strand
CAGCTAATATTTACTTGCTTGTTCTTGCATGTTACTTGTACTCCCATTTACTGTAAGTGCGATGCCTATGGCATGTCGATGCTGAAATTTATTGTTGAGCAGATTGTATGTCATAAGCATCTAGATCAGCATGCATTCATTTTATCCTCTGCTCTTGAATGTCTTGCGATCATTCAACATGCTCACTTGACTTGTTCATTTGGCCAGATGCATAAGCTGACGATTATCGTGATACTAAGTTCGCTAGCGGTATGATGACTAGGTGTATTCTCAATTGCTTGTTCGTGTGGGGATGGCGTCTCTCCATGTTCGAGTGTGATGTATGTTTCCACTGCCAAATGAAGAAGTTGTGCTTGTGCCCTTAGTGCCGTTGAGGTGCCATGTAATAAGTTAGACATTGTGTAAGACTATGTTGTTTAATGTATGGAATTTCTGTATCAACCACGCTTCCTAGCTTCATGATCCTGGGGCGTGAGCCGACTAGATAGGAAAGCGAGGCTGGATTAACAATTTGAAGCTAATAATGTTTAAACAGTGTATGACTAGTTTTGTATATACAAACAAAGATAAGGATGTAATGTCTATGCTCAGGTCAGGGAAAGTTATTGCCCTTTGGACATGGTTGGACATCTCCGTTATTACCCTATTCTGATTTGGAAACTTCACAACACACATTAGTATAATGACAATGCAAGTGTCAAAGAAGAAAATAAGGGAATACTCCGTTCATGCCCTTAGTTGGTTCCTATTTGAACTAAAACCTCGGCACTTGTTTCCAAACGGAGGGAGTACTTTCAATCCGAGGGTTCTGCCCCTAGTTTTCAACTCTGCTTGGTTTTGCCCCTAAAGTTGAACCTAAGGTTGCCTGGATGAGAACAAAATGTCACTTATAGGTGGGACTCAACGAAAATAAAAGAAAATCTGTCTCCCCCTCCCTCCTCTCTCTCTCTCTCTCTCTCACACACACACACACACACGCGCGCGCGCGCGCATGCACGCACGCACTCACACACGCACGCGCGCGCGCGCACACACACACACACCTCAAATGGGCGGCGAGGCAACAATGTCATCATTTGTCATCCACGCAACCATCGACCACCCCAAGCCTAGCCTCCATGTCCTAGGCGAAGGAATCGACAAGAGTTCCCATGAAGCACCACCTCGGTCTTGTTCCCCGTCTGCGGTTAGATGCCGCCGCAACCCAATCTCCTCCGCTTCGCCCCGTCGCTCTTCCTATACTCTCATCTCTGAGTACTGTTTATTCCATTATAGTCCGGTGTCCACCTTGCGCTAATACAAATGCACTAACAATCCATCTTAGTTTCCACTTACCATTAGCTTATACACAAATCACATTTTCTGACAATAAATTGGAGCAACTTTGCCTAGCCTAAGAAACTACACAAAAAGCTAGAAACTTGTAAGAAAGTAACACCAATGGAAAAAGAAAAGGTACTCATTTGTAGTAGAAGGTGATATTACGGAACTAAGCGTGCCTTGCCGCCGGTCGGCAGATTTGCCTTGATGAGCTCAGAAGTTCCTGAATAAGATTGTTAGGAATCTGTTGGTCTGTTGACCATAATGCGAATTCGGGTGAGGTCTGATCTTATACTGGCAGGCAGAAGTCATCTAGTGGCCGTCAGAAGGCACGTCATTAATTCAGACATAGTTCCTGATAGGTTTGCGCTCGCAGAAGAGCTAACACTTTGAGTTCCCTTCACAACAGAGCTCTCTCGAATCGCTGCAGAACCATTGGTGGGATGCCAACAATAGTTTTTTTTTCGAAAAGGGGGAATTCTCCGGCCTCTGCATCAGAAAGATGCATACGACCATCTTATTAACCAAAAAACGCAGTGCCAACATGGTTCCAAGGTCTCCAAAAGTAATAAGAAAAAAGGAAAAAAGCTCACACAGAGCCAAAGAAGGCTAGAAACACCCACTAGCCATGAACAGACGCCACAACCGGCTGGCTAAAACTAGATAGGTAAACTACATGCCTATCCTATTACATGACCGCCATCCAAACCGGTTGAAGATATCCCGAGCTACCATCTCCCATCGAAAAGACCCAGTAACCAAATGCTCCCTGGCCTCCAATAGTTGGGTGATCAAACAGAACTGTTGTCGCTCTTCTGGAGCCGTGCGGCCAGAAGTGTGACGCCGTCAGAGTGATGCTCCGGCGATTTAAGCCATCGTCAGAGGTCTGAGGTCTATGGATCGTCAGGATTGCCGTCCCGACAGACTTGCTTTGCCCCGGTATCTGCTGTTCTGCCAGGGGTCCGTTCCTTTTAATTCCAGAGCCATCAGGGGACTTCGAATAGCTGATCTACAAGAAACAGAGAGTATGGTCAGAGCTTTAAGCTTGTCTGATTGTCAATATACTACTAGTACATATGAACAGTATCTCATTTAAGCTTCTACGTACTTTGGAGGATCAAGTTTTAGTAGTAAATTTGGCACAAGTACCTTGCAAAGCCCCAACAGCTCCGTAAGAAGTAAGAACCTGTAGCCCCATCCATGATATTTCGTCCGTCCCCAGGGAACGAAGCGTACCTCCAGCACTCGAATGGCAGCCGCAACGGCGTCAAGACTCGTGCGCCCTGCAAACACGCAAGGAGCATTAGGAATTATTCACCCAGAGCAGAGCTAGCTAAATGGATGCTTCTATCAAGTCAAGTGTGCCATCGTCGCATCACAGTATGACACACAGACACTATGGGGGGTAGACAGTCGACATACTTGAGATTCAGATAACAGTAACTCACAGATAGGCAGCGGAAATGCAGACCCACAGATAGCATAATGATGGCGTAATCAAACTAGGCCACCAGTACAATTTTCCGAAGGGATGATCTGGATGATGGCGTAATGCTCATTGATTCATCGCCGGTAGACTACTCTACTCTATTGCTGCTCTAATCTACGGGTAAAATGAAATCCCCGGCGCTGGAGCAGTCGGCGAGACCGCGTGGAGAAATCAAGCAGCTACTACATGGAAGTTTTGCGGTTTGGCCCCCGAGGAACGCCGTATTCGCGGCCGCTTTCCATTCTCGTCCGAGCTTATCTTTATCTGCTGAGCAGCCCCGCCCGCGCGTCTTCAGTGCGAGACAGACACACACACATACAAGTCTGACGGTAGACTGATTTGATCTGATCTGAATTTGACTGCACCATGCGAACCAAGAGGCTGACTTTGAATCTTAGAATCTGAACCAAAGACGAATCCAGCAGAATCCGATTTCAGAAATCCATTGTCAAAATCTGAACCAAAAACCGAAGCAGCTCAGGACGTGCTTTTCATAATCTGATTCCGCTGCGGGCCAAAATCTGAAAAAGCTATATCAGCTGGTTTGCCAAATGACCTATATCTTTTTCACATCAGATTTTCTACACCTGTTTTTCCACAGCAGATTTTTCACAGCTACTTTTAGAAATCCACAGCCGAACCAAACAGGGCCTTAATTTGATTGGGCCGTGCGAGTTGACAGGAAAATCGTTTGCTTAGAGATAACAAAACAAATCATTCGTTCATGCACATTTTAATTTCCTGTACCGTACCTGGACTGTACCTACTCTGTTTTGAACAACACAGCCACTGAAGGTTTCACATCATGACCGTCTCTTTTATGTATGCATGTATGCTTATTCGCAAAAAATAAAATAAAAATGTGTCATGTATGCAATTGCGCACGTGTTTGATCCATGGCATTCATGTTGTTAGTTGTTACCGTTGTTGGTCCAAAGTGCATGCGTTTCATGGTACTCCCTCCGTAAAGAAATATACGAGCGTTTAGATCACTAAAATAATGATATAAATGCTCTTGTATTTTTTTTACAAAGGGAGTACTTGTATTATGTTGGTTCGTTGGTGGGCTAGTGAGTTCCATCATACTACCTCCGTCTCGGTGAATAAGTCATTCGCGTAGTCCGGGAGCAACTAGTTAACGAGCGCTCCTTTGGGAGCCTCGCAACGATCAGCGCCACTTGGCACGCTCTTAGCCATTTGCCATGTGTCGCGCTCTGGACGTTCCCTTCGGATTTTATTTTTTTTATTTTTCCGCATGTGTTTTCGGCTTTTTAAACGGTTTTTTCCGGTTTGGTTTTCCCCCAGTCTTTCTTAGCTTTTTGATCAAAAAAAAATTGCGCGAAAAAACGTGTTTTCTTTTTTTTTCCTTTCGCGAAAGTCATGGTTTTTCTTCCACGAGAGGCACGGTTGTGCTTTAGCGAGAGTCATGGCCGTGCCTTTCGGAAACGAAAAAAAACACGTTTTTTGTTTTTTCTTTCGCGAGAGTCACGGTTTTGCTTCCGCGAGAGGCACGGTTGTGCTTTCGCGAGAGTCAAGGCCGTGCCTCTCGGA
>NC_041382.1:771135381-771136988 GCF_002162155.2 Triticum dicoccoides | reverse complement strand
TGTGCTTTCGCGAAAGTCACGGCCGTGCCTCTTGGAAAGGGAAAAAAATACGTGTTTTCTGTTTTCTTTTCTTTCGCGAGAGTCACGGTTTTGCTTTCGTGAGAGGCACGGTTGTGCTTTCGCGAGAGTCACGGCCGTGCCTCTTGGAAAGGGAAAAAAATACGCGTTTTCTATTTTCTTTTCTTTCGCGAGAGTCACGGTTGTGCTTTCGCGAGAGTCACGGCCGTGCCTCTTGGAAACGAAAAAAACGCGTTTTCTGTTTTTTTCCTTCCACGAGAGTCACGATTTTGCTTCCACGAGAGGCACGGACGTGCCTCTTTCAGAAAGGGAAAAATAACATGCTCCTGGTCCGGTTTTTTCGCCCGGTTTTTTTCTTTCGATTTTTTTCATGAAAAAAAGTTCGTCAAAATCTATCAACATGGGATCTAGTTTTGAAGATCTCGACGCGAGGAATCCAACGGTGAAAATGGTTCGAGATTTGGACGCACGGTTTAAGAAATAAAACGTTTTGACTAAACGGATCTACGAAAAAAGGGAAAACTTCCAAGTTGCGACAAGTGACGCGCTGCATGTGCGCCACTTGTCGCGACCTGGAAAAGTGGAGTGTTCTTTGCAACGAGTACTCCTTAATTAGTGATTTCGGCCTAGTCCTAAGTCGATGATTTAACTATCTAAATATGTATTATATATGACAAAAAATATATATTTAAAAACTACATTCGTGTAGAAATCTAGTGATATATTTATCATGATATATAACACATATTTAATTCCTTAAATCAATGACCTAGAAATACGCCAATGACTTATTCATCTAAATGAAGGTAGTAGTCTCTTTTTCTTCTTCTAATAAAAGTCGTCTCCCTCTCCACGAACCATAGCCGGCACATTTGTTTTGTGTCTTGATCCCCTAGCTCCTTCTCTAACCGGCGAGACCAACTTCGGTATGGGGAGTCTGTGAGGTTTTCTTTTGTGTGGCCGGATTAGGTGGTCTGCCATCTTCATCACGTTTTTATAGCATCCAAAGCCAGATCCTCAACCCCTCTATATATACATCCGGGTGGACGGCCTGGTTAGTGACCGGTCGTAAAAATGCAACCCAACCGCCTCTCTCAAACCGGCCCTATACTTATGGGCTGTTTGCCACCCCTCAAATCCAGCACATATCTGGGGCGGACATGGGGATGCCCAGGTGCACCGGGACGCATCCGTCATGTCGGATCCGACAAACCGGACCCACGTCAAATCCCTTCAAATTGACCTAGTCCACCAAATTGGACAGACCTCCTCCACGTTCATCCTCCATTTCCTGCGCCCGAGCCGTCGCCACCGTCCACCCTTGATGCCCGTCCGCGCCGCTGCCCGCATTCGAGCCGTCGCAGATGTCGTCGCCAAGTACACTGGCCCCCATGATGCCTCAATGGAGTTGGTGGGGTCCCGTCTATGGCGGTCAATTGCAAGGCGGAGAACGTCGCCCGGAGGGAGCGATGAAGGAAGTTGCGCCCAAGGAAGCCACAAACAAGGAGGTGGTCGACATCAACATGGACCCCGATGCTTCGGCGGGGCCGTCCTGTCCGTCCACACTTGCCTCGCTGTCGAGAAGGAAG
>NC_041382.1:771103981-771135242 GCF_002162155.2 Triticum dicoccoides | reverse complement strand
ATTGGACGATTCCAGATGGCTTGATGCAGCATGACGCGCCATAGACGGTGTGTGACTCGTTGCAACTCCAACAGGAAGGGGTACTCTCGGAATCGCCGGAACCGGGTATGCCCAGTTCCTGTTCGAAAAAATGGTAGACCAGGACATGGTATAATTTTCCCCCTCTTCTGTTTGTTTCGTATGCCATTCGATTAAATTAGGGATGCATGTGCCATTGAATCAATTAGGGATGCATTGTTGGGGAACGTAGTAATTCCAAAAAATTTCCTACGCACACGCAAGATCATGGTGATGCATAGCAACGAGAGGGGAGAGTGTGATCTACGTACCCTTGTAGATCGACAACGGAAGCATTTGGTTGATGTAGTCGTACGTCTCCACGGCCCGACCGATCAAGCACCGAAACTACGGCACCTCCGAGTTCTAGCACACGTTCAGCTCGATGACGATCCCCGGACTCCGATCCAGCAAAGTGTCGGGGAAGAGTTCCGTCAGCACGATGGCGTGGTGACGATCTTGATGTACTACTGTCGTAGGGCTTCGCCTAAGCACCGCTACAATATTATCGAGGACTATGGTGGAAGGGGGCGCCGCACACGGCTAAGATTATGATCACGTGGATCAACTTGTGTCTCTTGGGGTGCCCCTGCCTCCGTATATAAAGGTTCAAGAGGGGGAGGCCGGCCGGCCACCATAGGGCGCGCCAGGAGGAGTCCTACTCCCTCCAGGAGTAGGACTTCTCCCCCAATCCTAGTTGGAATAGGATTCACGAGGTGGGAACGGAGAGAGAGAGAACGAAGGGGCGCCGGCCCCCTCTCTCCTTGTCCTATTCGGACTAGGGGGAGGGGCGCGCGGCCCAGCCCTGGCCGCCTCTCCTCTTCTTCCACTAAGGCCCATTAAGGCCCATGTACCTCCCCGGGGGGTTTCGGTAACCTCCCGGTACTCCGGTAAAATCCCGATTTCACCCGGAACATTTCCGATATCCAAATATAGGCTTCCAATATATCAATCTTTATGTCTCGACCATTTTGAGACTCCTCGTCATGTCCGTGATCACATCCGGGACTCCGAACAACCTTCGGTACATCAAAATGCATAAACTCATAATATAACTGTCATCATAACCTTAAGCGTGCGGACCCTACGGGTTCGAGAACAATGTAGACATGACCGAGACACGTCTCCGGTCAATAACCAATAGCGGGACCTGGATGCCCATATTGGCTCCTACATATTCTACGAAGATCTTTATCGGTCAGAGTGCATAACAACATACGTTGTTCCCTTTGTCATCGGTATGTTACTTGCCCGAGATTCGATCGTCGGTATCCAATACCTAGTTCAATCTCGTTACCGGCAAGTCTCTTTACTCGTTCCGTAATACATCATCTTGCAACTAACTCATTAGTTGCATTGCTTGCAAGGCTTACGTGATGTGCATTACCGAGAGGGCCCAGAGATACCTCTCCGACGATCGGAGTGACAAATCCTAATCTCGAAATACGTCAACCCAACATGTTGAAGGAAATATGCCCTAGAGGCAATAATAAAGTTATTATTTATTCCCTTATTTCATGATAAATGTTTATTATTCATGCTAGAATTGTATTAACCGGAAACATAATACATGTGTGAATACATAGACAAACAGAGTGTCACTAGTATGCCTCTACTTGACTAGCTCATTAATCAAAGATGGTTATGTTTCCTAACCATAGACAAAGAGTTGTTATTTGATTAACGAGGTCACATCATTAGTTGAATGATCTGATTGACATGACCCATTCCATTAGCTTAGCACCCGATCGTTTAGTATGTTGCTATTGCTTTCTTCATGACTTATACATGTTCCTATGACTATGAGATTATGCAACTCCCGTTTGCCGGAGGAACACTTTGTGTGCTACCAAATGTCACAACGTAACTGGGTGATTATAAAGGAGCTCTACAGGTGTCTCCAAAGGTACATGTTGGGTTGGCGTATTTCGAGATTAGGATTTGTCACTCCGATTGTCGGAGAGGTATCTCTGGGCCCTCTCGGTAATGCACATCACTTAAGCCTTGCAAGCATTGCAACTAATGAGTTAGTTGCGAGATGATGTATTACGGAACGAGTAAAGAGACTTGCCGGTAACGAGATTGAACTAGGTATTGGATACCGACGATCGAATCTTGGGCAAGTAACATACCGATGACAAAGGGAACAACGTATGTTGTTATGCGGTCTGACCGATAAAGATCTTCGTAGAATATGTAGGAGCCAATATGGGCATCCAGGTCCCGCTATTGGTTATTGACCGGAGACGTGTCTCGGTCATGTCTACATTGTTCTCGAACCGTAGGGTCCGCACGCTTAAGGTTTCGATGACAGTTATATTATGAGTTTATGAGTTTTGATGTACCGAAGGAGTTCGGAGTCCCGGATGAGATCGGGGACATGACGAGGAGTCTCGAAATGGTCGAGACGTAAAGATCGATATATTGGACGACTATATTCGGACATCGGAAAGGTTCTGAGTGATTCGGGTATTTTTCGGAGTATCGGGTAGTTACGGGAGAAGCAATGGGCCTTGATGGGCTTTAGTGGGAAGAGGAGAAAGGGCCAAGGGGCTGCTGCGCCCCCCCTCCCCTCTGGTCCGAATTGGACTAGGGAAAGGGTGGCCGGCCACCTTTCCTTCTCCTCCACTTCCTTCTGCCTTCCTCCCCTCTTGGTGGACTCCTACTAGGACTTGGAGTCCTAGTAGGACTCCACATCCAGGCGCACCCCTTGGGGCCGGCTGCACCTCCCCCTCCCTCCTTTATATACGGGGCAGGGGGCACCCTAGGAGACACAAGTTGATCTTCGTGATCGTTCCTTAGCCGTGTGTGGTGCCCCCTTCCACCATATTCCACCTCGGTCATATTGTAGCGGTGCTTAGGCGAAGCCCTGCGACGGTAGAACATCAAGATCGTCACCACGCCGTCGTGCTGACGAAACTCCTCCCCGAAGCTTTGCTGGATCGGAGCCCGGGGAGCGTCATCGAGCTGAACGTGTGCGAAGAACTCGGAGGTGCCGGAGTAACGGTGCTTGGGTCGGTCGGATCGGGAAGACGTACGACTACTTTCTCTACGTTGTGTCAACGCTTCGGTTGCGATCTACAAGGGTACGTAGATCATACTCTCCCCTCTCGTTGCTATGCATCACCATGATCTTGCGTGTGCGTAGAATTTTTTTTGAAATTACTACGTTCCCCAACAGTGGTATCAGAGCCTAGGTTTTATATGTTGATGTTATATGCACGAGTAGAACACAAGTGAGTTGTGGGTGATATAAGTCATACTGCTTACCAGCATGTCATACTTTGGTTCGGCGGTATTGTTGGACGAAGCGACCCGGACCGACATTACGCGTACGCTTACGCGAGACCGGTTCTCCCGACGTGCTTTGCACATAGGTGGCTTGCGGGTGACAGTTTCTCCAACTTTAGTTGAACCGAGTGTGGCTACGCCCGGTCCTTGCGAAGGTTAAAACAACACCAACTTGACAAACTATCGTTGTGGTTTTGATGCGTAGGTAAGATTGGTTCTTGCTTAAGCCCATAGCAGCCACGTAAAACTTCCAACAACAAAGTAGAGGACGTCTAACTTGTTTTTGCAGGGCATGTTGTGATGTGATATGGTCAAGACATGATGCTAAATTTTATTGTATGAGATGATCATGTTTTGTAACCGAGTTATCGGCAACTGGCAGGAGCCATATGATTGTCGCTTTATTGTATGCAATGCAATCGCCCTGTAATGCTTTACTCTATCACTAAGCGGTAGCGATAGTCGTAGAAGCATAAGATTGGCGAGACGACAACGATGCTACGATGGAGATCAAGGTGTCGCGCCGGTGACGATGGTGATCATGACGGTGCTTCGGAGATGGAGATCACAAGCACAAGATGATGATGGCCATATCATATCACTTATATTGATTGCATGTGATGTTTATCTTTTATGCATCTTATCTTGCTTAGATTGATGGTAGCATTATAAGATGATCTCTCACTAATTATCAAGAAGTGTTCTCCCTGAGTATGCACCGTTGCTAAAGTTCTTCGTGCTGAGACACCACGTGATGATCGGGTGTGATAGGCTCTACGTTCAAATACAATGGGTGCAAAACAGTTGCACACGCAGAATACTCAGGTTATACTTGACGAGCCAAGCATATACATATATGGCCTCGGAACACGGAGACCGAAAGGTCGAGCGTGAATCATATAGTAGATATGATCAACATAGTGATGTTCACCAATGAAACTACTCCATCTCACGTGATGATCGGACATGGTTTAGTTGATTTGGATCACGTGATCACTTAGAGGATTAGAGGGATGTCTATCTAAGTGGGAGTTCTTAAGTAATATGATTAAATTGAACTTAAATTTATCATGAACTTAGTCCTGATAGTGTTTTGCAAATTATGTTGTAGATCAATAGCTCGTGTTGTTGCTTCCCTGTGTTTATTTTGATATGTTCCTAGAGAAAATTGTGTTGAAAGATGTTAGTAGCAATGATGCGGATTGGATCCGTGATCTGAGGTTTATCCTCATTACTGCACAGAAGAATTATGTCCTTGATGCACCGCTAGGTGACGGACCTATTGCAGGAGCAGATGCAGACGTTATGAACGTTTGGCTAGCTCAATATGATGACTACTTGATAGTTTAGTGCACCATGCTTAATGGCTTAGAATTGGGACTTCAAAGACGTTTTGAACGTCATGGAGCATATGAGATGTTCCAGGAGTTGAAGTTAATATTTCAAGCAAATACCCGAGTTGAGAGATATGAAGTATCTAACAAGTTCTATAGCTAAAAGATGGAGGAGAATCGCTCAACTAGTGAGCATGTGCCCAGATTGTCTGAGTACTACAATCGCTTGAATCAAGTGGGAGTTAATCTTCCAGATAAGAGAGTGATTGACAGAATTCTCTAGTCACCATCACCAAGTTAGTAGAACTTCGTGATGAACTATGATATGCAAGGGATAACGGAAACGATTCCCAAGCTCTTCGTAATGCGGAAATTGACGAACGTAGAAATCGAGAAAAACATCAAGTGTTGATGGTAGACAAGACCACTAGTTTCAAGAAAAGGGCAGAGGGAAGAAGGGGAACTTCAAGAAGAACAGCAAGCAAGTTGCTGCTCAAGTGAAGAAGCCCAAGTCTGGTCCTAAGCCTGAGACTAAGTGTTTCTACTGCAAAGGGACTGGTCACTGGAAGCGGAACTGCCCCAAGTGATTGGCGGATAAGAAGGATGGCAAAGTGAACATAAGTATATTTGATATACATCTTATTGATGTGTACTTTACTAGTGTTTATAGCAACCCCTCAGTATTTGATACTAGTTCAGTTGCTAAGATTAGTAACTCAAAACAGGAGTTGCAGAATAAACAGTGACTAGTTAAGGATGAAGTGACGATGTGTGATGGAAGTGGTTCCAAGATTGATATGATCATCATCGCACACTCCCTATAATTTCGGGATTAGTGTTGAACCTAAATAAGTGTTATTTGGTGTTTGCGTTCAGCATGAATATGATTTGATCATGTTTATTGTAATACAGTTATTCATTTAAGTAAGAGAATAAATTGTTGTTCTGTTTACATGAATAAAACCTTATATGATTACACACCCAATGAAAATAGTTCGTTGGATCTCGATCGTAGTGATACACATAATCATAATATTGAAACCAAAAGATGCAAAGTTAATAATGATAGTGCAACTTATTTGTGGCACTGCCGTTTAGGTCATATTGGTGTAAAGCGCATGAAGAAACTCCATGCTGATGGGCTTTTGGAATCACTTGATTATGAATCAGTTGATGCTTGCGAACCATGCCTCATGGGCAAGATGACTAAGACTCCGTTCTTCGGAACAATGGAGCGAGCAACAAATTTGTTGGAAATCATACATACTGATGTATGTGGTCCGATGAATATTGAGGCTCGCGGCAGGTATCATTATTTTCTGATCTTCACAGATGATTTGAGCAGATATGAGTATATCTACTTGATGAAACATAAGTCCGAAACATTTGAAAAGTTCAAAGAATTTCAGAGTGAAGTGAAAAATCATCGTAACAAGAAAATAAAGTTTCTACGATCTGATCGTAGAGAAGAGTATTTGAGTTACGAGTTTGGCCTTCAGTTAAAAACAATGTGAAATAGTTTCACTACTCACGCCACCTGGAACACCACAATGTAATGGTGTGTCCGAACGTCATAACCGTACTTTATTAGATATGGTGTGATCTATGATGTCTCTTACCGATCTACCACTATCGTTTTGGGGTTATGCATTTAGAGACAGCTGCATTCACGTTAAATAGGGCACCATCTAAATCCGTTGAGACGACACCGTATAAACTATGGTTTGGCAAGAAACCTAAGCTGTCGTTTCTTAAAGTTTGAGATTGCAATGCTTATGTGAAAAAGTGTTGACTACGATGAGAGATTCTCACTCGTATCTATGCTTAAGTCTGTCCGAATCATGTTAGCAATTGCCGCATTTTATGAAATCTGGCAAATGGGTAAACAAAACTGAATTCCTTAATGGATTTATTAAAGAAGAGTTGTATACGATGCAACTAGAAGGTTTTGTCAATCCGAAAGGTGCTAACAAAATGTGCAAGCTCCAGCGATCCATCTATGGACTGGTGCAAGCATCTCGGAGTTGGAATATACGTATTGATGAGTTGATCAAAGCATATAGTTTTATACAGACTTGCGGTGAAGCCTGTATTTACAAGAAAAGTGAGTGGGAGCACTACAACATTTCTGATAAGTATATATGTATGACATATTGTTGATCGGAAATAATGTAAAATTATTCTGCAAAGCATAAAGGAGTGTTTGAAATGATTTTTTCAAAGAAAACCTCGGTGAAGCTACTTACATATTGAGCATCAAGATCTATAGAGATAGATCAAGACGCTTGATAAGTTTTTTCAATGAGTACATACCTTGACAATATTTTGAAGTAGTTCAAAATGGAACAGTCAAAGAAAGAATTCTTGTCTGTGTTACAAGGAGTGAAGTTGAGTAAGACTCAAAGCCCGACCACGGCAGAAGATAGAAAGAGAATGAAAGTCATTCCCTATGCCTTGGCCATAGGTTCTATAAAGTATGTCATGCTGTATACCAGATCTATTGTATACCCTGCATTGATTTGGCAAGGGAGTACAATACTGATCTAGGAGTAGATCACTGGACAACGGTCAGAATTATCCTTAATATAATAAGGATATGTTTCTCGATTATGGACGTGACAAAAAAGGGTTCATCGTAAAGGGTTACGTCGATGCAAGTTTTTGACACTGATCCAGATGATTCTAAGTCTCAATCTAGATACATATTGAAAGTGGGAGCAATTAGCTAGAGTAGCTCCGTGCAGAGCATTGTAGACATAGAATTTTGCAAAATACATACGGATCTGAATTTGGCAGGCCCGTTGACTAAATTTCTCTCACAAGCAAAACATGATCACTCTTTGGGTGTTAATCACATAGCGATGTGAACTAGATTATTGAATCTAGTAAACCCTTTGGGTGTTAGTCACATGAAGATGTGAACCAATCACATAAAGATGTGAACTATTGGTGTTAATCACATAGCGATATGAACTAGATTATTGACTCTAGTGCAAGTGGGAGACTGAAGGAAATATGCCCTAGAGGCAATAATAAAGTTATTATTTATTTACTTATTTCATGATAAATGTTTATTATTCATGCTAGAATTGTATTAACCAGAAACATAATACATGTGTGAATACATAGACAAACAGAGTGTCACTAGTATGCCTCCACTTGACTAGCTCGTTAATCAAAGATGGTTATGTTTCCTAACCATAGAAAAAGAGTTGTTATTTGATTAACGAGGTCACATCATTAGTTGAATGATCTGATTGACATGACCCATTCCATTAGCTTAGCACCCGATCGTTTAGTATGTTACTATTGCTTTCTTCATGACTTATACATGTTCCTATGACTATGAGATTATGCAACTCCCGTTTGACGGAGGAACACTTTGTGTGCTACCAAACGTCACAACGTAACTGGGTGATTATAAAGGAGCTCTACAGGTGTCTCCAAAGGTACATGTTGGGTTGGCGTATTTCGAGATTAGGATTTGTCACTCTGATTGTTGGAGAGGTATCTCTGGGCCCTCTCGGTAATGCACATCACTTAAGCCTTGCAAGCATTGCAACTAATGAGTTAGTTGCGAGATGATGTATTACGTAACGAGTAAAGAGACTTGCCGGTAACGAGATTGAACTAGGTATTGGATACCGGCGATCGAATCTCGGGCAAGTAACATACCGATGACAAAGGGAACAACGTATGTTGTTATGCGGTCTGACCGATAAAGATCTTCATAGAATATGTAGGAGCCAATATGGGCATCCAGGTCCCGCTATTGGTTATTGACCGGAGACGTGTCTCAGTCATGTCTACATTGTTCTCGAACCGTAGGGTCCGCACGCTTAAGGTTTCGATGACAGTTATATTATGAGTTTATGAGTTTTGATGTACCGAAGGAGTTCGGAGTCCCGGATGAGATCGGGGACATGACGAGGAGTCTCGAAATGGTCGAGACGTAAAGATCGATATATTGGACGACTATATTCGGACATCGGAAAGGTTTCGAGTGATTCGGGTATTTTTCGGAGTACCGGATAGTTACGGGAGAAGCAATGGGCCTTGATGGGCTTTAGTGGGAAGAGGAGAAAGGGCCAAGGGGCTGCTGCGCCCCCCCTCCCCTCTGGTCTGAATTGGACTAGGGAAAGGGGGCCTGGCCACCTTTCCTTCTCCTCCACTTCCTTCTCCCTTCCTCCCCTCTTGGTGGACTCCTACTAGGACTTGGAGTCCTAGTAGGACTCCACATCCAGGCGCACCCCTTGGGGCCGGCCGCACCTCCCCCTCCCTCCTTTATATACGGCTAAGGAACGATCACGAGGATCAACTTGTGTGTGCTAGGGTGCCCCCCTGCCTCCGTATATAAAGGAGCCAAGGGGAGGGGTGCGGCCGGCCAGGAGGTGGGCGCAGGAGGAGTCCTACTCCTACCGGGAGTAGGACTCCTCCCCCTTTTCCTTGTCCAAGTAGGAGAGAGGGGGGGAGAGAAGGAAAGGGGGGCGCCGCCCCTCCCTCCTTGTCCAATTCGGACTAGGGGGAGAGGGGGCGCGCGGCCTGCCCTGGCAGCCCCTTCCTCTTCTCCACATTAGGCCCATAAGGCCCATTAACCCCCGGGGGGGTTCCGGTAACCCCCCGGTGCTCCGGTTTTATCCGAAATTCATCCGGAACACTTCTGGTGTCCAAATATAGCCGTCCAATATATCAATCTTTATGTCTCGACTATTTCGAGACTCCTCGTCATGTCCGTGATCACATCCGGGACTCCGAACTAACTTCGGTACATCAAAATGCATAAACTCATAATAACTGTCATCGTAACTTTAAGCGTGCGGACCTTACGGTTCGAGAACAATGTAGACATGACCGAGACACGTCTCCGATCAATAACCAATAGCGGGACCTGGATGCCCATATTGGCTCCTACATATTCTACGAAGATCTTTATCGGTCAGACCGCATAACAACATACGTTGTTCCCTTTGTCATCGGTATGTTACTTGCCCGAGATTCGATCGTCGGTATCCAATACCTAGTTCAATCTCGTTACCGGCAAGTCTCTTTACTCGTTCCGTAATACATCATCTCACAACTAACTCATTAGTTGCAATGCTTGCAAGGCTTATGTGATGTGCATTACCGAGAGGGCCCAGAGATACCTCTCCGACAATCGCAGTGACAAATCCTAATCTCGAAATACGCCAACCCAACATGTACCTTTGGAGACACCTGTAATGCTCCTTTATAATCACCCAGTTACGTTGTGACATTTGGTAGCACCCAAAGTGTTCCTCCGGCAAACGGGAGTTGCATAATCTCATAGTCATAGGAACATGTATAAGTCATGAAGAAAGCAATAGCAACATACTAAACGATCGGGTGCTAAGCTAATGGAATGGGTCATGTCAATCAGATCATTCAACTAATGATGTGATCCCATTAATCAAATAACAACTCTTTGTTCATGGTTAGGAAACATAACCATCTTTGATTAACGAGCTAGTCAAGTAGAGGCGTATTAGTGACACTCTGTTTGTCTATGTATTCACACATGTATTATGTTTCCGGTTAATACAATTCTAGCATGAATAATAAACATTTATCATGATATAAGGAAATAAATAATAACTTTATTATTGCCTCTAGGGCATATTTCCTTCAGTCTCCCACTTGCACTAGAGTCAATAATTTAGATTACACAGTAATGATTCTTACACCCATGGAGTCTTGGTGCTGATCATGTTTTGCTCGTGGAAGAGGCTTAGTCAACGGGTCAGCAACATTCAGATCCGTATGTGTCTTGCAAATCTCTATGTCTCCCACCTGGACTAGATCCCGGATGGAATTGAAGCGTCTCTTGATGTGCTTGGTTCTCTTGTGAAATCTGGATTCCTTTGAAGGAAATATGCCCTAGAGGAAATAATAAAGTTATTATTTATTTCCTTATATCATGATAAATGTTTATTATTCATGCTAGAATTGTATTAACCGAAAACATAATACATGTGTGAATACATAGACAAACTTAGTGTCACTAGTATGCCTCTACTTGACTAGCTCGTTAATCAAAGATGGTTATGTTTCCTAACCATGAACAAAGTGTTGTTATTTGATTAACGAGGTCACATCATTAGTTGAATGATCTGATTGACATGACCCATTCCATTAGCTTAGCACCCGATCGTTTAGTATGTTGCTATTGCTTTCTTCATGACTTATACATGTTCCTATAACTATGAGATTATGCAACTCCCGTTTGTCGGAGGAACACTTTGGGTGCTACCAAACGTCACAACGTAACTGGGTGATTATAAAGGAGCATTACAGGTGTCTCCAAAGGTACATGTTGGGTTGGCGTATTTCGAGATTAGGATTTGTCACTCCGATTGTCGGAGAGGTATCTCTGGGCCCTCTCGGTAATACACATCACTTAAGCCTTGCAAGCATTGCAACTAAATGAGTTAGTTGTGGGATGATGTATTACGGTACGAGTAAAGAGACTTGCCAGTAACGAGATTGAACTAGGTATTGGAATACCGACGATCGAATCTCGGGCAAGTAACATACCGATGACAAAGGGAACAACGTATGTTGTTATGCGGTCTGACCGATAAAGATCTTCGTAGAATATGTAGGAGCTAATATGGGCATCTAGGTCCTGCTATTGGTTATTGACCGGAGACGTGTCTCGGTCATGTCTACATTGTTCTCGAACCCGTAGGGTCCGCACGCTTAAGGTTACGATGACAGTTATATTATGAGTTTATGCATTTTGATGTACCGAAGGTTGTTCGGAGTCCCGGATGTGATCACTGACATGACGAGGAGTCTCGAAATGGTCGAGACATAAAGATTGACATATTGGAAGCCTATGTTTGGACATCGGAAGTGTTTCGGGTGAAATCGGGATTTTACCGGAGTACCGGGAGGTTACCGGAACCCCCCGGGAGCCATATGGGCCTTAATGGGCTTTAGTGGAAAGGAGAAAGGGGCAGCCCAAGGTGGCCGCGCGCCTCCCCCCTCCCCTAGTCCTCCCCTCTCTCTCTTTCCCCCTCGGGGAATCC
The DNA here is from genome assembly GCF_002162155.2 of Triticum dicoccoides. Lineage (NCBI taxonomy): Eukaryota > Viridiplantae > Streptophyta > Magnoliopsida > Poales > Poaceae > Triticum > Triticum dicoccoides. Next base: position 771,123,511 of record NC_041382.1, on the reverse strand, counting down.
TAGTCCAACTAGGATTGGGGGTAGGGGGAGTCCTACTCCCGGTAGGAGTAGGACTCCTCCTGCGCCCTCCTCCTAGCCGGCGGCCCCCCTCCCCCTTGGCTCCATTATATACTGAGGCAGAGGCACCCCAGAAACACGCAAGTTGATCCACGTGATCTATTCCTTAGCCGTGTGCGGTGCCCCCAGCCACCATAGTCCTCGATAATACTGTAGCGGAGTTTAGGCGAAGCCCTGCTGCTGTAGTACATCAAGATTGTCACCACGCCGTCGTGCTGACGGAACTCTTCCCCGACACTTTGCTGGATCGGAGTCCGGGGATCGTCATCGAGCTGAACGTGTGCTCGAACTCGGAGGTGCCGTAGTTTCGGTGCTTGATCGGTTGGATCGTGAAGACGTACGACTACTTCCTCTACGTTGTGTCAACGCTTCCGCAGTCGGTCTGCGTGGGTACATAGACAACACTCTCCCCTCTCGTTGCTATGCATCACATGATCATGCGTGTGCGTAGGATTTTTTTTGAAATTACTACGAAACCCAATAGTGGTATCCGAGCCTAGGTTATTTATGTTGATGTTATATGCACGAGTAGAACACAAGTGAGTTGTGGGCGATATAAGTCATACTGCCTACCAGCATGTCATACTTTGGTTCGGCGGCATTGTTGGACGAGACGACCCGGACCAACATTACGCGTACGCTTACGCGAGACCGGTTCCCCCGACGTGCTTTGCACACAGGTGGCTTGCGGGCGACTGTCTCTCCAACTTTAGTTGAACCGAGTATGGCTACGCCCGGTCCTTGCGAAGGTTAAAACGGAGTCTATTTGACAAACTATCGTTGTGGTTTTGATGCGTAGGTGAGATTGGTTCTTGCTTAAGCCCATAGCAGCCACGTAAAACTTGCAACAACAAAGTAGAGGACGTCTAACTTGTTTTTGCAGGGCATGTTGTGATGTGATATGGTCAAGGCATGATGATGAATTTTATTGTATGAGATGATCATGTTTTGTAACCGAGTTATCGGCAACTGGCAGGAGCCATATGGTTGTCGCTTTATTGTATGCAATGAAATCGTGATGTAATGCTTTACTTTATTACTAAGCGGTAGTGATAGTCGTGGAAGCATAAGATTGGCGAGTCGACAACGATGATACGATGGAGATCAAAGTGTCACGCCGGTGACGATGGTGATCATGACGATGCTTCGGAGATGGAGATCACAAGCACAAGATGATGATGGCCATATCATATCACTTATATTTATTGCATGTGATGTTTATCCTTTTTATGCATCTTATCCTGCTTTGATTGACGGTAGCATTATAAGATGATCTCTCACTAAATTATCAAGAAGTGTTCTCCCTGAGTATGCACCGTTGCGAAAGTCCTTCGTGCTGAGACACCACGTGATGATCGGGTGTGATAGGTTCTACGTTCAAATACAACGGGTGCAAAACAGTTGCACACGCGGAATACTCAGGTTATACTTGACGTGCCAAGCATATACAGATATGGCCTCGGAACACGGAGACCGAAAGGTCGAGCGTGAATCATATAGTAGATATGATCAACATAGTGATGTTCACCAATGAAACTACTCCATCTCACGTGATGATTGGACATGGTTTAGTTGATTTGGATCACGTGATCACTTAGAGGATTAGAGGGATGTCTATCTAAGTGGGAGTTCTTAAGTAATATGATTAAATTGAACTTAAATTTATCATGAACTTAGTCCTGGTAGTATTTTGCAAATTATGTTGTAGATCAATAGCTCGCGTTGTTGCTTCCCTGTGTTTATTTTGATATGTTCCTAGAGAAAATTGTGTTGGCAGATGTTAGTAGCAATGATACGGATTGGATCCGTAATCTGAGGTTTATCCTCATTGTTGCACAGAAGAATTATGTCCTTGATGCACCGCTAGGTGACAGACCTATTGCAGGAGCAGATGCAGACGTTATGAACGTTTGACTAGCTCAATATGATGACTAGATAGTTTAGTGCACCATGCTTAATGGCTTAGAATCGGGACTTCAAAGACGTTTTGAACGTCATGGAGCATATGAGATGTTCCAGGAGTTGAAGTTAATATTTGAAGCAAATACCTGAGTTGAGAGATATGAAATCTCCAACAAGTTCTATAGCTAAAAGATGGAGGAGAATCGCTCAACTAGTGAGCATGTGCCCAGATTGTCTAAGTACTACAATCGCTTGAATCAAGTGGGAGTTAATCTTCCAGATAAGATAGTGATTGACAGAATTCTCTAGTCACCATCACCAAGTTAGTAGAACTTCGTGATGAACTATAATATGCAAGGGATGACAAAAATAATTCCCAAGCTCTTCGTGATGCTGAAATCGACGAAGGTAGAAATCAAGAAAAACATCAAGTGTTGATGGTTAACAAGACCACTAGTTTCAAGAAAAGGGCAAAGGGAAGAAGGGGAACTTCAAGAAGAACAGCAAGCAAGTTGCTGCTCAAGTGAAGAAGCCCAAGTCTGGTCCTAAGCCTGAGACTAAGTGCTTCTACTGTAAAGGGACTGGTCACTAGAAGCGGAACTACCCCAAGTGATTGGCGGATAAGAAGTATGGCAAAGTGAACATAAGTATATTTGATATACATCTTATTGATGTGTACTTTACTAGTATGTTGCTATTGCTTTCTTCATGACTTATACATGTTCCTATAACTATGAGATTATGCAACTCCCGTTTGCCGGAGGAACACTTTGGGTGCTACCAAACGTCACAACGTAACTGGGTGATTATAAAGGAGCATTATAGGTGTCTCCAAAGGTAGATGTTGGGTTGGCGTATTTCGAGATTAGGATTTGTCACTCCGATTGTCGGAGAGGTATCTCTGGGCCCTCTCAGTAATACACATCACTTAAGCCTTGCAAGCATTGCAACTAAATGAGTTAGTTGCAGGATGATGTATTACGGAACGAGTAAAGAGACTTGCCAGTAACGAGATTGAACTAGGTATTGGAATACCGACGATCGAATCTCGGGCAAGTAACATACCGATGACAAAGGGAACAACGTATGTTGTTATGCGGTCTGACCGATAAAGATCTTCGTAGAATATGTAGGAGCTAATATGGGCATCCAGGTCCCGCTATTGGTTATTGACCGGAGACGTGTCTCGGTCATGTCTACATTGTTCTCGAACCCGTAGGGTCCGCATGCTTAAGGTTACGATGACAGTTATATTATGAGTTTATGCATTTTGATGTACCGAAGGTTGTTCCGAGTCCCGGATGTGATCACGGACATGACGAGGAGTCTCGAAATGGTCGAGACATAAATATTGATATATTGGAAGCCTATGTTTGGATATCAGAAGTGTTCCGGGTGAAATCGGGATTTTACCGGAGTACCGAGAGGTTACCGGAACCCCCCGGGAGCCATATGGGCCTTAATGGGCTTTAGTGGAAAGGAGAAAGGGGCAGCCCAAGGTGGCCGCGCGCCTCCCCCCTCCCCTAGTCCTATTAGGACTAGGAGAGGTGGCCGCCCCCCCTCTCACTCTTTCCCCCTCGGGGAATCCTAGTCCAACTAGGATTGGGGGGGGAGTCCTACTCCCGGTAGGAGTAGGACTCCTCCTGCGCCCTCCTCCTGGCCGGCGGCCCCCCTCCCCCTTGGCTCCTTTATATACTGAGGCAGAGGCACCCCAGAAACACGCAAGTTGATCCACATGATCTATTCCTTAGCCGTGTGCGGTGCCCCCAGCCACCATAGTCCTCGATAATACTGTAGCGGAGTTTAGGCGAAGCCCTGCTGCTGTAGTACATCAAGATCGTCACCACGCCGTCGTGCTGACGGAACTCTTCCCCGACACTTTGCTGGATCGGAGTCCGGGGATCGTCATCGAGCTGAACGTGTGCTCGAACTCGGAGGTGCCGTAGTTTCGGTGCTTGATCGGTTGGATCGTGAAGACGTACGACTACTTCCTCTATGTTGTGTCAACGCTTCCGCAGTCGGTCTGCGTGGGTACGTAGACAACACTCTCCCCTCTCGTTGCTATGCATCACATGATCATGCGTGTGCGTAGGAAATTTTTTGAAATTACTACGAAACCCAACATGCTTTGCCAAGGCAATTGCACCAGTATTGTCACAAAAGATTTTCATTGGACCCGATGCACTAGGTATGACACCTAGATCGGTTATGAACTCCTTCATCCAGACTCCTTCATTTGCTGCTTCTGAAGCAGCTATGTACTCCGCTTCACATGTAGATCCCACTATGACGCTTTGTTTAGAACTGCACCAACTGACAGCTCCACCGTTTAATGTAAACACGTATCCGGTTTGCGATTTAGAATCGTCCGGATCAGTGTAAAAGCTTGCATCAACGTAACCGTTTACGATGAGCTCTTTGTCACCTCCATATACGAGAAACATATCCTTAGTCCTTTTCAGGTACTTCAGGATGTTCTTGACCGCTGTCCAGTGATCCACCCCTGGATTACTTTGGTACCTCCCTGCTAAACTTATAGCAAGGCACACATCAGGTCTGGTACACAGCATTGCATACATGATAGAGCCTATGGCTGAAGCATAGGGAACATCTTTCATATTCTCTCTATCTTCTGCAGTGGTCGGGCATTGAGTCTTACTCAACTTTACACCTTGCAATACAGGCAAGAATCCTTTCTTTGCTTGATCCATTTTGAACTTCTTCAAAATCTTGTCAAGGTATGTGCTTTTTGAAAGTCCAATTAGGCGTCTTGATCTATCTCTATAGATCTTTATTCCTAATATGTAAGTAGCTTCACCGAGGTCTTTCATTGAAAAACTTTTATTCAAGTATCCCTTTATGCTATCCAGAAATTCTATATCATTTCCAATTAGTAATATGTCATCCACATATAATATCAGAAATGCTACAGAGCTCCCACTCACTTTCTTGTAAATACAGGCTTCTCCAAAGGTCTGTATAAAACCAAATGCTTTGATCACACTATCAAAGCGTTTATTCCAACTCCGAGAGGCTTGCACCAGTCCATAAATGGATCGCTGGAGCTTGCATACTTTGTTAGCTCTCTTTGGATCAACAAAACCTTCTGGTTGCATCATATACAACTCTTCTTCCAGAAATCCATTCAGGAATGCAGTTTTGACATCCATCTGCCAAATTTCATAATTATAAAATGCGGCAATTGCTAACATGATTCGGACAGACTTAAGCATCGCTACGGGTGAGAAGGTCTCATTGTAGTCAATCCCTTGAACTTGCCGAAAACCTTTTGCGACAAGTCGAGCTTTGTAGACAGTAATATTACCGTCAGCGTCAGTCTTCTTCTTGAAGATCCATTTATTCTCAATTGCTTGCCGATCAGTGGGCAAGTCAACCAAAGTCCATACTTTGTTCTCATACATGGATCCCATCTCAGATTTCATGGCTTCAAGCATGCGGAATCTGGGCTCACCATCGCTTCTTCATAGTTTGTAGGTTCATCATGATCTAGTAGCATGACTTCCAGAACAGGATTACCATACCACTCTGGTGCGGATCTTACTCTGGTTGATCTACGAGGTTCAGTAGTATCTTGATCTAAAGTTTCATGATCATCATCATTAGCTTCCTCACTAACTGGTGTAGGTGTCACTGAAACAATTTTCTGTGATGCACTACTTTCCAATAAGGGAGCAGGTACAGTTACCTCGTCAAGTTCTACTTTCCTCCCACTCACTTCTTTCGAGAGAAACTCCTTCTCCAGAAAGTTTCCGAATTTAGCAACAAAAGTCCTGCCTTCGGATCTGTGATAGAAGGTGTATCCAATAGTTTCCTTTGGATATCCTATGAAGACACATTTCTCCGATTTGGGTTCGAGCTTATCAGGTTGAAGCTTTTTCACATAAGCATCACAGCCCCAAACTTTCAGAAACGACAACTTTGGTTTCTTGCCAAACCACAGTTCATAAGGCGTCGTCTCAACGGATTTTGATGGTGCCCTATTTAACGTGAATGCGGCCGTCTCTAGAGCGTATCCCCAAAACGATAGCGGTAAATCAGTAAGAGACATCATAGATCGCACCATATCAAGGAAAGTATGATTACGACGTTCGGACACACCATTACGCTGTGGTGTTCCGGGTGGCGTGAGCTGCGAAACTATTCCGCATTGTTTCAAATGTACACCAAACTCGTAACTCAAATATTCTCCTCCACGATCAGATCGTAGATACTTTATTTTCTTGTTATGATGATTTTCCACTTCACTCTGAAATTCTTTGAACTTTTCAAATGTTTCAGGCTTATGTTTCATTAAGTAGATATACCCGTATCTGCTTAAATCATCTGTGAAGGTGAGAAAATAACGATATCTGCCACGAGCCTCAATATTCATCGGACCACATACATCTGTATGTATGATTTCCAACAACTCTGTTGCTCTCACCATAGTACCGGAGAATGGTGTTTTAGTCATCTTGCCCATGAGGCATGGTTCGCAAGTACCAAGTGATTCATAATCAAGAGGTTCCAAAAGCCCATCAGTATGGAGTTTCTTCATGCGTTTTACACCGATATGACCTAAACGGCAGTGCCACAAATAAGTTACACCATCATTATCAACTCTGCATCTTTTGGCTTCAACATTATGAATATGTGTGTCACTACTATCGAGATTCAATAAGAATAGACCATTCTTCAAGGGTGCATGACCATAAAAGATATTACTCATATAAATAGAACAGCCATTATTCTCTGATTTAAATGAATAACCGTCTCGCATCAAACAAGATCCAGATATAATGTTCATGCTCAACGCTGGTACCAAATAACAATTATTTAGGTCTAATACTAATCCCAAAGGTAGATGTAGAGGTAGCGTGCCGACCGCGATCACATCGACTTTGGAACCGTTTCCCACGCGCATCGTCACCTCGTCCTTAGCCAATCTTCGCTTAATCCGTAGTCCCTGTTTCGAGTTGCAAATATTAGCAACAGAACCAGTATCAAATACCCAGGTGCTACTGCGAGCATTAGTAAGGTACACATCAATAACATGTATATCACATATACCTTTGTTCACCTTGCCATCCTTCTTATCCGCCAAATACTTGGGGCAGTTCTGCTTCCAGTGACCAGTCTGCTTGCAGTAGAAGCACTCAATTTCAGGCTTAGGTCCAGACTTGGGTTTCTTCTCTTGAGCAGCAACTTGCTTGCTGTTCTTCTTGAAGTTCCCCTTCTTCTTCCCTTTGCCTTTTTTCTTGAAACTAGTGGTCTTGTTGACCATCAACACTTGATGCTCCTTTTTGATTTCTAGCTCCGCAGCTTTCAGCATTGCGAAGAGCTCGGGAATAGTCTTATTCATCCCTTGCATATTATAGTTCATCACGAAGCTCTTGTAGCTTGGTGGCAGTGATTGGAGAATTCTGTCAATGACGCAATCATCTGGAAGATTAACTCCCATCTGAATCAAGTGATTATTATACCCAGACATTTTGAGTATATGCTCACTGATAGAACTGTTCTCCTCCATCTTGCAGCTATAGAACTTATTGGAGACTTCATATCTCTCAATCCGGGCATTTGCTTGAAATATTAACTTCAACTCCTGGAACATCTCATATGCTCCATGACGTTCAAAACGTCGTTGAAGTCCTGATTCAAAGCCGTAAAGCATGGCACACTGAACTATCGAGTAGTCATCAGCTTTGCTCTGCCAGACGTTCATAACATCTGGTGTTGCTCCTGCAGCAGGCCTGTCACCTAGCGGTGCTTCCAAGATGTAATTCTTCTGTGCAGCAATGAGGATAATACTCAAGTTACGGACCCAGTCCGTGTAATTGCTACCATCATCTTTCAACTTTGCTTTCTCAAGGAACGCATTAAAATTCAACGGAACAACAGCACGGGCCATCTATCTACAATCAAACATACATAAGCAAGATACTATCAGGTACTAAGTTCATGATAAATTTAAGTTCAATTAATCAAATTACTTAAAGAACTCCCACTTAGATAGACATCCCTCTAATCCTCTAAGTGATCACGTGATCCAAATCAACTAAACCATGTCCGATCATCACGTGAGATGAAGTAGTTTCATTAGTGAACATCACTATGTTGATCATATCTACTATATGATTCACGCTCGACCTTTCGGTCTCCGTGTTCCGAGGCCATATCTGTATATGCTTGGCTCGTCAAGTATAACCTGAGTATTCTGCGTGTGCAACTGTTTTGCACCCGTTGTATTTGAACGTAGAGCCTATCACACCCGATCATCACGTGGTGTCTCAGCACGAAGAACTTTCGCAACGGTGCATACTCAGGGAGAACACTTCTTGATAATTTAGTGAGAGATCATCTTATAATGCTACCGTTAATCAAAGCAAGATAAGATGCATAAAAGATAAACATCACATGCAATCAATATAAGTGATATGATATGGCCATCATCATCTTGTGCCTGTGATCTCCATCTCCGAAGCACCGTCATGATCACCATCGTCACCGGCGCGACACCTTGATCTCCATCGCAGTATCGTTGTCGTCTCGCCAATCTTATGCTTCCACGACTATCGCTACCGCTTAGTGATAAAGTAAAGCATTACAGCGCGATTGCATTGCATACAATAAAGCGACAATCATATGGCTCCTGCCAGTTGCCGATAACTCGGTTACAAAACATGATCATCTCATACAATAAAATTTAGCATCATGTCTTGACCATATCACATCACAACATGCCCTGCAAAAACAAGTTAGACGTCCTCTACTTTGTTGTTGCAAGTTTTACGTGGCTGCTACGGGCTTAAGTAAGAACCAATCTTACCTACGCATCAAAACCACAACGATAGTTTGTTAAGTTGCTGTTGTTTTAACCTTCGCAAGGACCGGGCGTAGCCACACTCGGTTCAACTAAAGTTGGAGAAACTGTCACCCGCAAGCCACCTATGTGCAAAGCACGTCGGGAGAACCGGTCTCGCGTAAGCGTACGCGTAATGTCGGTCCGGGCCGCTTCGTCCAACAATACCGCCGAACCAAAGTATGACATGCTGGTAAGCAGTATGACTTATATCGCCCACAACTCACTTGTGTTCTACTCGTGCATATAACATCAACACATAAAACCTAGGCTCGGATGCCACTGTTGGGGAACGTAGTAATCTCAAAAAATTTCCTACGCACACGCAAGATCATGGTGATGCATAGCAACGAGAGGGGAGAGTGTGATCTATGTACCCTTGTAGATCGACAACGGAAGCATTTGGTTGATGTAGTCATACGTCTCCACGGCCCGACCGATCAAGCACGGAAACTACGGCACCTCCGAGTTCTAGCACACGTTCAGCTCGATGACGATCCTCGGACCCCGATCCAGCAAAGTGTCGGGGAAGAGTTCCGTCAGCACGACGGCGTGGTGACGATCTTGATGTACTACTGTCGCAGGGCTTCGCCTAAGCACCGCTACAATATTATCGAGGACTATGGTGGAAGGGGGCGCTGCACACGGCTAAGATTATGATCACGTGGATCAACTTGTGTCTCTTGGGGTGCCCCTGCCTTCGTATATAAAGGTTCAAGAGGGGGAGGCCGGCCGGCCACCATAGGGCGCGCCAGGAGGAGTCCTACTCCCTCCGGGAGTAGGACTTCTCCCCCAATCCTAGTTGGAATAGGATTCACGAGGTGGGAACGGAGAGAGAGAGAAGGAAGGGGCGCCGCCCCCCCCCTCTCCTTGTCCTATTCGGACTAGGGGGGAGGGGCGCGCGGCCCAGCCCTGGCCGCCTCTCCTCTTCTTCCACTAAGGCCCATTAAGGCCCATGTACCTCCCGGGGGGTTCCGGTAACCTCCCGGTACTCCGGTAAAATCCCGATTTCACCCGGAACACTTCCGATATCCAAATATAGGCTTCCAATATATCAATCGTTATGTCTCGGCCATTTCGAGACTCCTCGTCATGTCCGTGATCACATCCAGGACTCTGAACAACCTTCGGTACATCAAAATGTCATCATAACCTTAAGCGTGCGGACCCTACGGGTTCGAGAACAATGTAGACATGACCAAGACACGTCTCCGGTCAATAACCAATAGCGGGACCTGGATGCCCATATTGGCTCCTACATATTCTACGAAGATCTTTATCAGTCAGAGCGCATAACAACATACGTTGTTCCCTTTGTCATCGGTATGTTACTTGCCCGAGATTCGATCGTCGGTATCCAATACCTAGTTCAATCTCGTTACCGGCAAGTCTCTTTACTCGTTCCGTAATACATCATCTTGCAACTAACTCATTAGTTGCATTGCTTGCAAGGCTTAAGTGATGTGCATTACCGAGAGGGCCCAGAGATACCTCTCCGACGATCGGAGTGACAAATCCTAATCTCGAAATATGTCAACCCAACATGTACCTTTGGAGACACCTGTAGAGCACCTTTATAATCACCAGTTACGTTGTGACGTTTGGTAGCACACAAAGTGTTCCTCCGGCACACGGGAGTTATATAATCTCATAGTCATAGGAACATGTATAAGTCATGAAGAAAGCAATAGCAACATACTAAACGATCGGGTGCTAAGCTAATGGAATGGGTCATGTCAATCAGATCATTCAACTAATGATGTGATCCCGTTTAATCAAATGACAACTCTTTGTCTATGGTTAGGAAACATAACCATCTTTGATTAACGAGCTAGTCAAGTAGAGGCATACTAGTGACACTCTGTTTGTCTATGTATTCACACATGTATTATGTTTCCGGTTAATACAATTCTAGCATGAATAATAAACCTTTATCATGATATAAGGAAATAAATAATAACTTTATTATTGCATCTAGGGCATATTTCCTTCATGCATATCCCATTGAATGTTTTTTTGCAAACATCATTAGTAATCATGATCTTTTTAGGAGGCCATCATGACAGGCATGATCGATGATGGTCAAGAGCCTATGCATTATGACTTGGAGTTGGAGGATATCAACTCTCCTACGTATGATGTTGGGCAAACATCAACATCCATAACCAAAAAGAAAAAGATACCTAAGGCAAGAGGTCCGACATTCTGAAGCGAGGGTGTTTTGTTGTGTGAAGCTTGGTCAGCCACAAGGATCGACCCTATATGTGGAACCGAGAAAAATGGCATAAAATTTGCAATTGCTATTAATAATCCGTGCACGAGGAAGGAAAAAGATGTAGGTTTTTTGACGAGTGAGGAGTGATGATGTCGGCGTGTTATAGTGCTTATAGTCGTTGATAGGTGGTCTACAGACGTAGATGTAATTTATTACTTATGGTGTTCTTTGTATTATATTTTTTTTCAAAAAGACTATATTATTGTAAAGAACAAAATAGAAAAAAGTTTATCTTATTACTCGGTAACGATAATGATCTAAACCTCTACTGCATCTTCATATTTTTCATGGGTGATCGTAAGGCATTTTTTTGTTTTCTACCACGTTTCTCAACACCTTGGATTTTAAATATTGGACCGTTTGTAATAGTTGAGACCAACTTAAAACTTGCCTGGCGTCTTAGCGGAAGTGAGTGAGAATAAAATTTGCAATTGCTATTAATAATCCGTGCACGAGGAAGGAAAAAGATGTAGGTTTTTTGACGAGTGAGGAGTGATGATGTCGGCATGTTATAGTGCTTGTAGTCGTTGATAGGTGGTCTACAGACGTAGATGTAATTTATTACTTATGGTGTTCTTTGTATTATATTTTTTTTCAAAAAGACTATATTATTGTAAAGAACAAAATAGAAAAAAGTTTATCTTATTACTCGGTAACGATAATGATCTAAACCTCTACTGCATCTTCATATTTTTCATGGGTGATCGTAAGGCATTTTTTTGTTTTCTACCACGTTTCTCAACACCTTGGATTTTAAATATTGGACCGTTTGTAATAGTTGAGACCAACTTAAAACTTGCCTGGCGTCTTAGCGGAAGTGAGTGAGAATAAAATTTGCAATTGCTATTAATAATCCGTGCACGAGGAAGGAAAAAGATGTAGGTTTTTTGACGAGTGAGGAGTGATGATGTCGGCGTGTTATAGTGCTTGTAGTCATTGATAGGTGGTCTACAGACGTAGATGTAATTTATTACTTATGATGTTCTTTGTATTATATAATTTTTTGAAAAAGACTATATTATTGTAAAGAATAAAATAGAAAAAAGTTTAATCTTATTTATTGCAAAAGCCTTACTTCACTGGGTAGCTAAGCCAGTGAACGCTTTTTTTCCTCGGCAGAGTTGATAGGCCAGGTTAGCTAGAATAAGCTGGCTCATCTCTGCGTCGTAGGAGTCGCCTTACCAGACCCGATAGACCAACTGCCTAGCATGGCTGGTCCGTGATTGCATCCTAGGCCGATACAGAGCGTAGTAACAGACTATTTAAACCGGACAGAGTGTTTGCACGCGACCGATGTGGGACTAAAGAAATTGAAACCGAGCGGTGTAGTTGATGTGCTCGCTCCCGGTCCACCAGCAGTTTGTCTGGGCCGCCGTCGTCTTCGGCCCACCTGCTTAGTTAATCGAGTTAATACCACTATTCATACATAAACTTGTAGGAGTGGGAACAGTTTCATACAAAAACTAAAAAATCCCACAAAACTAGCCTTCCAACTTGTCTGCTGTAACAAATTCATACAAAACAACTGTGGATGCGACATTTGGCATGCACGCTGGATTTTGGCCTGCGCCTTTAATTTTACAAAAGCCCCCTCGCACTCTGTGTATTTTACAAAAAGCCCCCCGCCCTCTCTCTCTGCATCGATTCCCCATTCATAAATCCCTAGCCGTCGCCCTCCCCTTTGCCGTCGCCCTTGTCCGCCGCCAGCCGTCTCCGCCTTCCCCTCCGACGCCAGCCGTCTCCGCCGCCCTCTCCGTCGGCAGCCGTCTCGATCGCCCTGTCGAGATGAGCGGGAACCAGCAGGCAGGACGCCGTGGAGCAGGGGCGTCGTCATCCTCAAGCCACCCTCTCCCGCTCAATGGATGTGACCTCGCCGGTGCCGACATGACGAAGGACGGCGAGCCTTGGGCGAAAATCACCGGAGAGGTGCGCTACATGGATGTCGATTTCTGCAAGGTGTGTGTCCCCCTTCCCCTCGCCGATTTGGTTCGGATGCCCATGAATTTGGGCTTTCCTGATGAGTGCGAGCTTTCTGATGCTAACATTTGATTTGATGGCCATGGTAGGGGACTGAAAACCTACCTGAATTTGACTGGAGTATACCTCTATCCTCTCCTGATGCTGCTTTCAATGGCAGTGACAAAAGTGACCATTGTTGCCACTTACTGAACCCTGCGAGAAGAGTTTGCTCTGATGGATATGACTATGGTCGTAGATTTCTTGTTTGTCCTCGTGAGGTTAGTCAAGTGCCCAACTTTTGTTTAAAAAAGTGTGTTGTTTATCTGACCATTGTTATATGTTGATCTGACCATTGTTGTACTGAACAAATTGGTGTGTTTTGCAGGGTTATGATACATGTGCTTATCTGAAGTGGGTGGACAAAGAATGGCAGGGGAGACCTAGGCAGGTGATTGGCAAACTTGCTGAAGAGAATGTGGCTCTTCAGAAATTTGTGTTTGACAAGGATGCTGAAATTATGAGGCTGAAGGAAGAAAGGAAGGCCATGATCATGAAGCACAAGAAGGAGATCAGAACTAGGGATAGGAGGGAAATTTGGTTAGCCTGTTTGGTCTGCTGCTCTGCACTGTTGTATGGTGTTGTAGCACTAGTGATAAGAGGTTTTGTGTAGCACTAGTGATGCTAGAGGTGAAACTATTTGTTATCAGTTGCTACTTGTACTGATTATATGAAATCAGTGGCTACCTATTATCTATGTTCAGTGTTGTAAACATTCCAAACTGGAATCAGTGGCTTGAAATGAAATCAGTGGCTATGTTCAGTGTTCTGTTTACTTAACTGAAAATTCTATTATTTGACATGAAATCAGTGGCTTGTTTACTTAACTGAAATCAATGATTCTCTTATTTGACATGAAAATTCAGTTAACTTAAGCAAAATTCAGTTAACTTAAGCAAAATTCAGTTAACTTAACAGTGCAAATTTCAGTTAAGTTAACCATTTGGAAGGGGCCCAGGGATCTTCAGGTAGTACAACTTGGCATATTTGGCACAAAGTGAGCACCTAGTACATTCTATTTTAGGATGTGTGCACATGGGCACAACATAAGCAGACAACCTTGGCACATGCAAATTAACAGCAGATCAACATGGGCACATTCAGTTCAACAGCAGATCAACACTAGATTGCCAAAGATACAGCAGTTCAACATCGACTGCTCAAAATAGATAACTTATATGCCAACATATAGATCAGCAGACCTAACTACTCTTCTGCATCTTCACCTCTTCTGCATCTTCTTCAGTTCTTGAGCTGCTGCAGGCGGATGGAGCGGCGCACCTTCTTCACCTCTTTCTTCAGAGGCGCCTTCTTCTTGTTTTGCTCTGGCTCCTTCACCTCTTCTTCTTGTTCAACCTTCACCTCTTCTGGCAGGAGCTCGACGTCCGGCAGGAGCTCGACGTCGATGGGCATGTTTCTGCCACCCTCAACGGCGACCGGCGCAACGAGCACAACCTCGTCCGCATCTGTGTCGTCGTCACTGATGACAACAGTCTCTTTCAGGTCGTCGTCAGAGGCGTAGTCCGCAGGGTTGACTGGAGCAGGCAGCGCGAGCACGATGCCGACGATGTTCCCAGGGTCGTCGTCGAGGGGGACCGGGGCCAGAGAGGTGGTGGAGCGGTACGTCCACCACCTAGCTCGTTGGTACGGATCCACGCTAAGCGTGCCCTCACGCATTGCCCAGACGAGGAACATCGGCGGCGGCACTTTGCAGCCTGTGGGGAAGGCACGGGCGTTCTCGCCGTCCGTCAGCTGCTTGGCCAACCCGCGCGCATGCATGAGCATCATCTTCGGGGTGGTGAACCAGGTGCAGACCTCTCGAATCTGCGCGCGGAACGACTGGTCGTTGCCGGCCAGATCCTCCAGTGCGAGCTTCCAGCCCTCGATGTTCGCCATGGCGGCGGTGGCCGGCGGTGGTGAGTGGGGAGAGGAGGCGACGCGGTAGGTGTGTGGGGAGTGGGGAGTGGGGAGTGGTGGGTGGAGCGGTGGGTGGGCGGAGCGGTGGATTTATTGATGCGGCGACTGGGAACGCGAACCGTCCACAGTGGGAGTTGGCGACTGCAAGAGTAGAAGTAAGTTTCTGGATCTACAACTAACAAGCTCCTACTCTTATTGTACTGGCATTGCACCCTACTTCTCTACCCACAGGTCCTGGGTTCAAGACCCAGGCCAAACAATTTTTTGTTTATTTTTTTTAATTGTGGGATTTCACCAAATTCAGTTCAGCAAATGCCTCCAAGTTTAGTACATTCAGCAAATGCACATTCAGTACATTCAGACATTTTTCATGTAATGCACAAACAACTCAAATGTGCTGGTATTCAAAACTTAGATGTTTTTAATTCTTCAGTACATGGCCATGAAGTTCACTACATGTCTAACTGTCATTGCAACAGAAAATTGGTATTACATGAAAAATGCTAGCATCAAGTTCAGATATGAACTTCTACAGTTTAGCATGAAGTTCATTGATGAACTAAACAGACATCTAAATGTCAACCCCAGGTGCATTCTGAGAAACTGGAATTTCTTCAGTTAAGTTGAGATCAAGTATTGGCTCCCCCCTTGCTCCATCTTCACCAAACATGAGCCTGTATGCTGGATAAGAGCTAGCTTCCCTCCTGTCTCTTCTCCCATCCACTCCTATGCCTCTTGCTCTACTCCCAGAAGATCCTCTTCTCTCTGTATTGCCAGATCTCACTGTCTTTCCTTTCTTCCTTCCTCTTCCTCCAGTTGCACTTGACCCTGGCTCATCTGGATGTGGTACTGCTGCAGCTTTCTTCCTTCCTCTTCCTCTTCCCCTCACACTTGTTGTGGCTGTGGTTGTGGTTCTTCTGGGAGGGATAGAATCCCTAGCTTGCACCACAAAAGCAGACTCTTCAGGAAGTGGCCCAGGAGGATTCCAAGTGCTCACATATGCCCTTTCCTATGCAGGATCACAAAATGTCAGGAAGATACAAAATGAGAAAAGGAAATGCAGATACAAATTCAGAGAAAAACAGTTAACTGAAAATGAAAGACAGTAATATTAAAGGTGCACCTCCTGGCCTATGGTGTAGACCATACTGCTTCTGTCATTCATAGAATCAAGCCTAGGATCAAGTCTTGTTGGCATAATATCCTGTAGTCAGAAAACAATTCATGTTAGTAACATAAATGAACTTAAATGCAGTTAACTGAAATCACTGTTCAAAGTCCAAATTCAGAGAAAAACAGTTAACTGAAATCACTGATTTAACCTGCAGAATTGAAGGATCTTCTACTTCATCATCATCTTCTAATTGAGCTTCCTGTTGCCTCATAAACTTGGCATGTCCTCTCTTGTTGTGGTCAGCACTGCCACACACTGAGCAATGCATGGCCACTCCTTTTTTGTTGATGTAAACAGTTCCATCTTTCTTCTTCTTCTCTTCTGGTGTCTTTCTCCTGTTCTTTGCTGGCCTGCCCATTTTCTTTGTGAAGACTGGAGGGTGGATGGGAATGCCATTCATCTTTTCCCAGCTTTTCATGTCCCTCATAGGCATGATGTTGTGCCCATATGCCTTTAGATAATTTTCTATGCTATAGCACTTGTGAACCAATGTTTCAGGGTCAATCCTATCAGCTCTACAACAAGCAATCACATGATTGCAAGGGATGCCATCCAATTGAAATTTTTTGCAATCACAAGTTCTTGCTGGAATATCCACAACATACTTGTTGTTGCCTGATTCAACACCATAAATTCCAAGTCCTGAATGTGTTGGAAAGCAGTTACCTGAGTACTCTGCATTTTTGTCCAGTTTCTTCCTAATCTTGGGGCAGATAAGTCCAGTCCACTTTTCTGAAGCTTCTTTGTACTTTTTGTCATGCCTCACAGTAATTTTATGTGTTATGCATTCTAGAATTGATATAACACACAATTCTCTTGCATCCAAGATGTAGCCGCAAGAGATATATAGTAAAGTTTTGTCAGAACTAACTGAAGTTTTATGTGTTAAACATAACATAACTTGTTTGCTAGAAAAGTGAACTAACTGAAGTTTACCTGTTGTACACCTCTGACATGTTGTTCAGCAAAATGTCACACTTGGGGAAATCTCTGAAGTATGCTTTCACCCACTGGTTGGGGGGGCTTGCCATCCAACCAATTATATGCCTCCAAGTTCTGTGCCCTAAGCTTCTCTCTGTTCAAGGTCCACTTGTCCACATTAGTTGACCTAGCAATGGCCCACAACATATTCTTCAGTGTTTCTCCTTTGAACTTCTGGTGGAAGTTTTGATAAAGATGTCTAACACAGAATCTGTGTTCTGCATCTGGCCATATCTTCTCAACAGCATTGATCAAACCCTACAAAATTAGTTCATAAACATGTAAGACAACAGCACCATATGGAAATATGCAACAACATCATGTTTGGACAAATGGAACACACCTTTTGCTTGTCACTCATTATAGTGAAAGGGGAGGTGTTAATGATGTTTAAATCATTCTTCAAAGTGGTGAGAAACCATTCCCAAGAGTAAGTTGACTCCACCTCCACCATCCCCATTGCAATTGGAAATATGCAATCATTGGGATCAATCCCAACAGCTGTAAGCAACACACCCTTGTATTTGCTCTTCAGGTGACAGCCATCAACAAATAGAATTGGCCTGCACCCCCTCAGGAAACCTCTCTTGCAGGCATCATAGGACCAATATAGTGAAGATAGGTGATCTTTTGGAAGCAGATCACCTATTTCCTTCACTTTGGTTGTGCAAACAATGAATTTGCTCCCTGGATTACTTCTCCTCAGTTCTTGTCCATAGTCCCACAACAGGCTGTATTGTGCTTTCTCATCACCATGTATGATCTTAAGTGCAGCACTCCTGGCCCCGCCAAGCTTCATTCTCACTGGATTAAGCTTGAACTTTTGCTGAACTTTTCTTCCAAATGTACCCAAGTCCATGCTCTTGTTGTCTCTGAACTCATCCATAAATATCTCAGTCAGGTACTTCACTGTCAAGCACTTGGAATCCCATGTTTTCTGACAGGTGTGCTCTCCATTGTACTCTCTGATGACAATGCTTCATGTTCTATTGTCTCTAGATGCTTTCAACCTCCAAGGGTAATCAGGTTGACACACACCAATGAATCTCTCTGCCTCATTTCTAGCTTTGATGATTTTCACTCTGTTTTTGACTGTGTATGCAGTGTCTGCTTCCCTTAGCTCTTTCATATCTCCAAATACTTGCCCAACCCTAAAGATTGGGTTGCTCATGTCCATTTCTGCATTGAATGTTCTGAATGTATATTTCAACTTCTCCAACTCATCTTTTGACAGGTTGAGCTCATCATCATCTAGTGGATCTTCCTCTTCTTCATTGTTGTCATTCAATGATTTGTCCACATTCTGAGCAAACAAATCATCATCTCCATCTTCACAATCATAGTCACTCTCATAAAAGTCTGAGTCAGTTTCATTCAACTCTCCTTCTCCATCATTGTTTTCAACTGCATTATCTGCATTGTCTGCATCT
The DNA here is from genome assembly GCF_002162155.2 of Triticum dicoccoides. Classification (NCBI taxonomy): domain Eukaryota; kingdom Viridiplantae; phylum Streptophyta; class Magnoliopsida; order Poales; family Poaceae; genus Triticum; species Triticum dicoccoides. The sequence continues at coordinate 771,104,897 of NC_041382.1, read as the reverse complement.
GCATCATGATCTGACTCTTCATCCTCTCCTTCCATTGCATTCTCTGCATCATGATCTGCCACTGCATCCTCTCCTTCCTCTGCATTCTCTGCATCATGATCTGCATCCTCTCCTTGTTCTTCATCCTCATTTCCATCTGCAGTTGGGCATCCCTTTAGTATGATTTCAGGATATAATGTCTGAATCTTGTTCTCCTCATCAACTAACAAATCCAATGTCTTGGCTTCTCTGCTGGACCTCACCATAGCAGCTATAACATCTGGATTGTCCACACATAGCAGGCCATCACCATAGTCTTTATCTGGCAAAATCCAGTACACCTTGATTTGAGGGTCTGTAGGGTCATAGTCCATCCTTGACAAGCAATACTTGATCATCCCCAGTGACCATGTGTCTGAATGACAGTAGTCAAAAGCTTCATGACTGCACCCAATGTAAGAGAACTTCAATTCTCCACCTATGCATTCCCCCAAGAAAATTCCATTGTGCTCAAACTCCACTGAGAAAAACTGGCTAGCTTCTCCATTTGTCACTGCAACAATTGACAGATGATATATTCAGTGCAACTCAATCTTAGTTTCAGTGATCAAACTCTAACTGAATCTGTACATGATTTTCAAACACAACTATGTACTGAATATCAACTAAAAGACAACCCTTTCATCACAAATAAATGGTAAAAATGCTGACTTTCATCTAAAAAAAGCCATGTACTTTTGCATAACAGGGAAAGTCAGCATTTTTACACTGAAATATGAACTAAAATATCACATTGTACACTGCATCTACAATTCAGTGCAACAATAGCATATAATCTCTGAATATGTAAACAATAAAATCACATCAAAAGACCCCCTTAAGGACCCCCCCCCTTTCCTGTATGCTACCCAAAACCCTAGATCAAATCCCCTCACAT
>NC_041382.1:771103338-771103841 GCF_002162155.2 Triticum dicoccoides | reverse complement strand
AAATCAGCATCAAGAAACCCTAGACAAGCTCATGGAAACTAGTTCCCCTACGAACCCTGGGGACGCACACAACCAACCCTAGTGAGCAGATCGACCCAATTTTCAACCCTACATCGCCATGATCGGCCTGAAAAACCCTAGTGCGCCGGTGCAGGAACAGGGGAAGCAGAGGAACAGGGGAAGCGCCGGGTGCAGGTCCTTACCGTATTCAGGAGGGAACTCGCCGGGTTCCCTACGCCGCGGCTCCATGGCGCCTTGTGTCGCCGCCGATGAGGCCGACGGCGGCGTCGCCTCGCAGGAGGAGCGAGCAGAGATGAGGAGGAACAGGGGACGTGGGCGAAAGAAGGGGAAGGTTTTGGAAGGGCTTTGCATCGGGGGCGACGACCAGGTGCTTTACTGTCCAGGGATGGATTTGTCTGCGAAATTGCTAAAGCGCGAGGGTTTCTTTGTAAAAACGTGATCCGGGCCCGACAGAGCCTACATGGCATGCCACGTGTGCAGTT
>NC_041382.1:771099020-771103328 GCF_002162155.2 Triticum dicoccoides | reverse complement strand
CCCCTACGAACCCTGGGGACGCACACAACCAACCCTAGTGAGCAGATCGACCCAATTTTCAACCCTACATCGCCATGATCGGCCTGAAAAACCCTAGTGCGCCGATGCAGGAACAGGGGAAGCAGAGGAACAGGGGAAGCGCCGGGTGCAGGTCCTTACCGTATTCAGGAGGGAACTCGCCGGGTTCCCTACGCCGCGGCTCCATGGCGCCTTGTGTCGCCGCTGATGAGGCCGACGGCGGCGTTGCCTCGCAGGAGGAGCGAGCAGAGATGAGGAGGAACAGGGGACGTGGGCGAAAGAAGGGGAAGGTTTTGGAAGGGCTTTGCATCGGGGGCGACGACCAGGTGCTTTACTGTCCAGGGATGGATTTGTCTGCGAAATTGCTAAAGCGCGAGGGTTTCTTTGTAAAAATGTGATCCGGGCCCGACAGAGCCTACATGGCATGCCACGTGTGCAGTTCGGGGTGGTTTTGTATGAATTTGTTACAGCAGACAAGTTGGAGGGCTAGTTTTGTGGGGTTTTTTAGTTTTTGTATGAAACTGTTCCCACCCCTACAAGTTTATGTATGAATAGTGGTATTAACTCTAGTTAATCGCGAGGAGGAAAACAAAAAACAGCCGAAGCAGACATTGGGCGAGCGCGCGAGCGAACTGGCGCAAGCCGTCTGCGTCAACCAATTCCGATTCGGAGAACGCGCATACTGGTCGACCTAGACTGCCGCTGGAGTATAAAATTGAGTGCTACTTTGGAGCAACTCCACGCACGTATCTATTTCATCCGCGCGCCGTTTGGATCGTTACGGACACAAAAGTCAGTTCAACGCGTCGACTTAAACGGACGCGCGTCCGCCTGTCGACCCATTTCTGGCCTAATTATGGGCCTCATTTATGTCGGCGTGGACAGAAAGCGGAAGCGCGCCTACTCCCCCTTGCCCCACCAAGTCAGTGTCACATTGGCTCTTCTCTTCCACCCCTCTCGATAGCAAGTCCTTGCCCCGCCCCACCCAGTCGCCGCCGCCGCCTAGTTCCGGTGTCTCGGCCAGCAGTCCGCGCCTCCACACCTCCCCCCACACGCCGCCACCTTCCCACGTCGCCGCCACCACCGCCTCGACGCCGGGCCACCGCAGCTTACCACCCCTACTCCGACATCGCCGCGAGCGCGAAGTCGCCCCCCTCGAACCCGGCCAGCTCCTTCCTCCACTCGCCAGACGCCGCCACGCACGTCGGACGGCGCCAATCCAGCCACCTAGTCCAGGGGAGGCTCGCTTCTCTTTGGCGATGCCCGCATGTTGTTCGGCAATTTGCCTCAAGGTGCAAATGGACTCCGCCGACGAGTTCTTTTTCCACAATTTTCTGTGCGACTCTGATGATTCCTCATCCGATGATGATGAGGAGATGGTGGCTGCTGTGTTGGTCCATGACCACCTTAATAGGCAGCAATCGTTGTTCCAGGGCTCGATCCCGGGGCACACTCCGACGTTGAATCGCAACCAAGAGAGTGGCCATTTCGTTCTTTGGAATGACTACTTTGACACAGCCAACCCGCTCTTCAAAAATCACCAATTCTAGCGGCATTTCCGTATGTTTTCAACCATATTCGAGAGGGGAGGGGGTCGGATACGATAATTATTTTGTGTACAAAGAGGACAACCTTCGAAAGATTGGCTTTTCATGTTATTAGAAATGCACTGCAGCTATCCGAATGCTTGCATACGGAGTGCCCGGTGATCTTATTGATGAGTACGTCCGTAGTTGAACAAAATTCTAAATTGATGAACAAAATTTGAAATTCTAAATATTTTTTTGAAAATGTGAACAAATTTTGAACAATATGATTTTTAAAAAATCTAAACATTCTCTGAATTTGAACAACTAATAAATGTTTTGAAAAAATTTGAAATTCCGAACATTGTTTGAAAAGCATGAATAAATTTTGAAAATTTGAACAGAATTTGAAAATTTTGAACATTTTTTTATTATGTTGCAGAATTTTCGATTTTTTTATTTTTTAAAACAATAAAGAAAGAAAAAAAGAAACAAGAAAAGAGAAGAAAGAAACAGAAAAACGGAACAAGAAAAATGGAAAATGAAAACCATAATAAAAAAACCAGAAAAGAAAGTGTTTAGGAGCCTTCTGGAAGGTTGCCAAACTGGAAACGTTTTTTTTTTCTAGGGAAAATCGGAACATTTTTTCGGAACAGATCAGGAACGGTGGGTCGAACGCTTGGATGAGCCGGCCCAAACAATCGATCGGGGTGTGCGATGCCTCGACTGTTTGCCCCAAAATGCGGCTAATAGGCGAATCAACCTGTGGTTGAGTTGGTTAGGTGGACAGTGGTATCCCCAACCCACCAGGGTTCAAATCCTGGTGCTCGCATTATTCCTGAATTTATTTCAGGATTTCCGGCGGTGCGCTTTCAGTGGGAGGAGACGTTCCCGTCGACGACGAGGCGCCTATGGTGGCTTCGTAAATATCAAGATGATATGCCGGCTCAGTCTCTCGGAGGTACTCATAGGGGTAGGGTGTGCGTGTGTGCGTTCATAGGGATGAGTGTATGCGCGTGTATATGAGCGCTTGTGTCTGTACTGATGCTCAAAAAAAAATGCGGCTAATAGGAAATCTGCAAAGACTACTTTACTTTTTTTTCGATGTCAAAGACCGGTTTACTGGTAGGAAGCAAACCCACCTAGCGGTTAGTTTTTTTTAGAAGAACACCACACTTTATTTCATTCAATAATGTTTAAAGAGATACAAATGTGATCCGGTGGATCAATAAGCCACACATGTCTACCAATACAAAGTGTAGTGGATGATCTAGCTAATCTGGTTGCAACTCGTAACTCTCCGGTGTTCGTGCACAAACTCGCGACTCTGCAGTCTCGTCTTTCTATCGTCAATTTCTCTAAGGTTCATGCAGTACTTGCCAAGGTTCCGCTCGCTCTTTAGGTCGTTTATGACTCTCAGACAGTCAGATGAAATGCGTGCTTTTCAGACGGCCAGGTCCTCCGCAAGAGCTAATGCTTCTCTGCACGCGCACGCCTATAGAGTAGCAGGTTCTGTCACACCTTGAAAAACTACCGCGGACGCTCCCAAGAATACGTCACGGTCACTTCGACAGACCACACCAACAACACCAAAGTTTGAAGATTTCGCCACCGCTGCATCAACATTCATTTTAACCTGCCCCATGATCGGCGGTAACCATTTTGTACCTCGCAAGCTTGATGTTGCGTTTGTTGTACATCCGGTTCGTCGCTTGGGTAGTTCATGTATCTCCTGCAAGTAACGCTCAATGAATAAATGTGTCAAGAATGGACTCTGGAACTCGTGTTCATGGATAGCCCTTCTTCTCGCCCATCAGATTGTCCATAGTGTGGCTAGGACCGAGATGAATTTATCCTTGCTCAATGTATTACACAAACTGAAAAGCCAAAGCTTGGGGTCCGGTGTCTCGTCGCCATAGACCGGGACGAGTGCATGATCCTCCTGGAGTGACCACACTCCTTTGGCCATGTTACAGTCGAGGAGATCATGCCTCCATAAGTCGACAGCAGCCGGCGAAGCGCTGAAACCAGGCCCAGGGTGCTTGTTTCAAACCGTAGAGCGACTTGGCGAGGCAACAGACATGGCGAGGCCGATCGGATGTAACTTTTCGAGTAGATGATTTTTCATATAAAAAACTTTTTCATCCAAGTTAGTATGCAAAAGTCATGCCCATTTTTACAAATTTCAGAGAGATTTTGCAAATAAAGTCAAAATTCACATTTGCATATTTTCCCAACAACTAGACCACATATCACATGGGAAACTTATTTTCTTTTATTTTTTTGACATTTCCATCATTTTCTTTTATTTTTTTAAAACTGAAAAGGCGATCCAAGGGGGGAGGGGGGTAGAGTTTGAAAATGAGACCTTTAGTACCGGTTCGTGGCACGAACCGGGACTAAAGGTCTCAACCCCATTAGTCCCGGTTCGTGCCTCAAACCGGGACTAAAGGTCTAATCTTTAGTCCCAGTTTGAGGCACGAACCGGGACCAATGGTTGTGGGCCAGAAGCGAGGCCCATTGGTCCCGATTCATCCCACCAACCGAGACCAAAAGGTCCAAATGAACCGGGACCAATGGCCCACGTGGCCCGGCCGGCCCCCTGGGCTCACGAACCGGGACCAATGCCCCCATTGGTCCCGGTTCTGGACTAAACCGGGACTAATGGGCTGACTCGTCCTGGACCAAAGCCCTGTTTTCTACTAGTGACTGATGGGGAGAGCACGTCGTGCATCGCCTGCTGGGGTGGAGTGCCGGGGCACGA
>NC_041382.1:771075177-771098807 GCF_002162155.2 Triticum dicoccoides | reverse complement strand
AGTCCGTACAGCTCGATGCTCCTCAAGCAGCAGAAAGGAGCGGACCTGGAGGAATCAGGGCAACGGCACCTGCGAGGTGACATGCGGGGTGGTACTGTCGGCTGAGCCCACGAAGGAGACGAAAGACATGTCGCGTCTCCGTCACCAACTGGCCAAGATCACGCAGCTTATCAGTGAATATCTTCAACCGGGTGTAGTACTGCATGATGGTCATGTGGCCGTGCACGACGGCAGCGTCAATGTAGATGGCACGCGCGAGTTGGCTGTCGTAGAAGATGCTGTGTCGAGACGGTGACAGCGTCGAGGAGTTCCGGCGAAATGGTGGTGTAGAGCTAGTCCAGCACGACATGATACAATAACACTCGTGTCCCCCGCTGGTCGTCTAACGCGGTCATCTCCAGCCTACACCATGTCGGCCTTGCTTTTCTTCCTGTGGGCGTCCCCGTGCTTTCTTTTGTCCCGGAGAGACGCCTTGCTCCGGAAGGATGTGCGTCGGCCAAAGGACGTGGGCATCCGGGGCCTCGCGGCGCAAAATTCTAGCACGAGAGATGCTACATCGACGTAAAGACTCACATATGTTTACGGTTTAATTGGATTAAGGGGAGGGCCGCGGGTGCGTCTGATTGGGTGGCTTGTTGCCAAAGGATCGTGTTCACTCAACAAGTGCAACCAGGACGAGGACCGCTGTGAACTTTGTTGCAAAACCTCTGAAACAAGTGCGCACCTGCCCTTCGGCTGGTGTCGCATTGCCCACGTTTGGCACGCCACTGTTTTATTAACAAACAACTCTATGCTTCTTCTTTTATTTATTTTCGAGGTGCCACTAGGGATGAAGACTGAAGACTTGAGTGTTGTTCTCAGAAAGAAGAAAGACGGGTCCTATATATTGATGGCTGGGCCAATTCTTTCTATAGTTCATGCCATGTTAATTGCAGAGAGAGCTATTTCCATATATGGCATTATAGTAGTTGAAGAAGTTGTACATTTACTGGGTGATGCAATGTGTATAGGAGGCAAACAAGAAACATAATATTTGATATCATGACCTACCCCATCATTAAATGCTATACATTGCAGTTTTCGGGCTTTTACACAAGCATGCCGATGATCAAAATGACCTACCAATGGCATTAAGTAAGGTCTAGTTTGACAGAGTGAGCAGCAACTGTTCCTTTTCACTTTATTTAAGAAATCATATACCCAAATAAGTGATAGTGTGCTTCTGTGTTGTTCCTAGTTTTGGCTGATTTACAGAATTTCAATGCCTAGTCTGTTTTTATGTTTCCCGTGACAAACTGTGCCACTTTTCCACAACTTGCTCTAAGCTTACCTATTTAGAATCAAAGAATAAAATCCCAACTATCCATGAGAAAAAACTCAAAAGTATCCAATATTCTACTCAGAAAGAGGAAAGAAGGATCTTATATTTGTCACTGGGCCATTCCTTTCTCAAATTCCTGCCATGTTAATTGCCGAGTTATTTACTTCCATGGATGGCATTGTAGTAGTTGAAGAAGTTGTGCGATTCCTGGGTGATGTAATGTCTACAACATATTACTGTTGTATATTAGGCCAGTTATAGGCGCCGATGCGCCGGGCCCAACTTTTGGCCGGATGCCTGGTAGCCATCCGATCTGGCGACTCCAACGAACCATATCCGCCCCGTGTACAGCAAAAAAAAAAGAAACACCAATGGCTTGAAGCATCGCCAAATCCGTCCGTGTCTAGACTCGAAGCACCGCTGGCTCGCCGCCGCCGCTCGTCGTTCTCTAGTCATAGCTTTTCTACCTGTTAGTCGTAGCTTTTATCGTCGTCGGTTGCAACATCCTTGTCTCTAGTCATATCTTTTCTCGTCTCCAACACCCGTGGCATCAAACGCGACGGGGCTGGGGAAAGAGGTTTGTCGGGGAGGTGGTGTGGGAGATGGCGGCCAGCTTGCCGGAGGAGAAAACATGTGAGGAATGGGTAGGGGATCTCCCCCATGCTAATGGGAAGGGGAGGCCCGCGAGGCAGCGACTACTGACTTCTTCGTCGCGGACGCCCCGGACTCCGACGACTTCTTCCCCGACATCGACAACCTCCTCGACGACATGGCTGGCGAGGACATCGACCCCAAGACCGGTGCATCTGCTCCCGTTCCGTACGTTCTCATACTCTTCCTGTTAGAGGTTCTGTCACAACTTCTTGCTCTAGTGTCTGTTCTAGATGTGTTCGGTTCTAGTTCATATATGCATATGCTATTTACCTTCTCACTGTCAAATCACATGACTTGTTTTATCACTGCTATACTAGTCGTGCTTTATCTAGTATTTCTGTTAATAAAATCATTCGGTAAATTGCTCATATTTCCAACAGAATTTGCTCCTCCGACGATGGAGAGATATTCTTAGGGCCCTCTCGGTGTAACGATCTCCAGCATCGTCTGGCCAGACACAGGTGACTATGTCACGGGGATGTCGGAATACGTCAACATGAAAGACGATCAAAACAAGTAATGAGGAGACCGGTATAGTAGCGTGTGTATGACTCAACAGGATACCGTTACATCTCACCTCGGGTTTTGTAAAGTATCGCGAAGCAAGGGAAACATCACATGATAACCAAAGGTTCACTCAGATGTCATTCGTGTAATCATAGGGATCGATATGGACGTCCACAGTTCCGCTATCGGTCATTGCACGGTGGGGTTTCGTTCATGTCTATGTTTCACCGAACCTATAGGTCACAAGCTTAAGGCTATCATGATCTGCTGAGTATTAGTAGGATGAGAGTATTGAGGATTTATTTGTGGAATTTTTCATTAATATTCAAAATAGTATCGAGAGGAACCGGAAGCATTTCGGGGTCAGGGGAAGGGTTTCGGAGTTTATCAGGCAATATTGGGTATTACCGATAAATAATATACATGTGGAAAATATTTTCAGGGATGTTTATGAAGGAAATATGCCCTAGAGGCAATAATAAAGTTATTATTTATTTCCTTATATCATGATAAATGTTTATTATTCATGCTAGAATTGTATTAACCGGAAACATAATACATGTGTGAATACATAGACAAACAGAGTGTAACTAGTATGCCTCTACTTGACTAGCTCATTAATCAAAAATGGTTATGTTTCCTAACCATGGACAAAGAGTTGTCATTTGATTAACGGGATCACATCATTAGTTAAATGATCTGATTGACATGACCCATTCCATTAGTTTAGCACCCGATCGTTTAGTATGTTGCTATTGCTTTCTTCATGACTTATACATGTTCCTATGACTATGAGATTATGCAACTCCCGTTTGCCGGAGGAACACTTTGTGTGCTACCAAACGTCACAACGTAACTGGGTGATTATAAAGGAGCTCTACAGGTGTCTCCAAAGGTACATGTTGGGTTGGCGTATTTCGAGATTAGGATTTGTCACTTCGATTGTCGGAGAAGTATCTCTTGGCCCTCTCGGTAATGCACATCACTTAAGCCTTGCAAGCATTGCAGCTAATGAGTTAGTTGCGAGATGATGTATTACGGAACGAGTAAAGAGACTTGCCGGTAACGAGATTGAACTAGGTATTGGATACCGACGATCGAATCTCGGGCAAGTAACATACTGATGACAAAGGGAACAACGTATGTTGTTATGCGGTCTGACCGATAAAGATCTTCGTAGAATATGTAGGAGCCAATATGAGCATCCAGGTTCCGCTATTGGTTATTGACCGGAGACGTGTCTCGGTCATGTCTACATTGTTCTCGAACCCGTAGGGTCCGCACGCTTAAGGTTTCGATGACAGTTATATTATGAGTTTATGAGTTTTGATGTACCGAAGGAGTTGGAGTCCCGGATGAGATCGGGGACATGACGAGGAGTCTCGAAATGGTCGAGACGTAAAGATCGATATATTGGACGACTATATGCGTACATCGGAAAGGTTCCGAGTGATTCGGGTATTTTCGAAGGTACCGGGGAGTTACGGGAATACGGGAGAAGAAGTATATGGGTCTTATTGGGCTTTAGGGGAGAGGGAGAGGCAGGCCGCGCACCCCCCCAAGGCCTAATCCGAATTGGACTAGGGGGAGGGGTTGCGCCCCCTCCTTCCTTCTCTTCCCTCTTCCCCTTCCTTGTCTCCTACTCCTACTACATGGAAGGACTCCTAGTTGGACTAGGAAAAGGGGAATCCTACTCCCGGTGGGAGTAGGACTCCCCTAGGGCGCGCCATAGAGAGGGCCGGCCCTCCCCTCCTCGACTCCTTTATATACGGAGGCAGGGGGCACCCCATAAACACACAAGTTGATCTTCGTGATCGTTCCTTAGCCGTGTGCGGTGCCCCCCTCCACCATATTCCACCTCGGTCATATTGTAGCGGTGCTTAGGCGAAGCCCTGCGACGGTTGAACATCAAGATCGTCACCACACCGTCGTGCTGACAGAACTCCTCCCCGATGCTTTGCTGGATCGGAGCCCGGGGAGCGTCATCGAGCTGAACGTGTGCAGAACTTGGAGGTGTCGTCCGTTCGGTGCTTGGACCGGTCGGATCGGGAAGACGTACGACTACTTCCTCTACGTTGTGTCAACGCTTCCGCTTCGGTCTACGAGGGTACGTAGACAACACTCTCCCCTCTTGTTGCTATGCATCACCATGATCTTGCGTGTGCGTAGGAATTTTTTTGAAATTACTATGTTCCCCAACAGTGGTATCAGAGCCTAGGTTTTATGGTTTGATGTTATATGCACGAGTAGAACACAAGTGAGTTGTGGGCGATATAAGTCATACTGCCTACCAGCATGTCATACTTTGGTTCGGCGGTATTGTTGGATGAAGCGGCCCGGACCGACATTACGCGTACGCTTACGCGATACCGGTTCTCCCGACGTGCTTTGCACATAGGTGACTTGCGGGTGACTGTTTCTCCAACTTTAGTTGAACCGAGTGTGGCTACGCCCGGTCCTTGCAAAGGTTAAAATGGCATCAATTTGACAAACTATCGTTGTGGTTTTTATGCGTAGGTAAGATTGGTTCTTGCTTAAGCCCGTAGCAGCCACGTAAAACTTGCAACAACAAAGTAGAGAACGTCTAACTTGTTTTTGCAGGGCATGTTGTGATGTGATATGGTCAGGACATGATGCTAAATTTTATTGTATGAGATGATCATGTTTTGTAACCAAGTTATCGGCAACTGGCAGGAGTCATATGGTTGTCGCTTTATTGTATGCAATGCAATTGCGCTGTAATGCTTTACTTTATCACTAAGCGGTAGCGATAGTCGTGAAAGCATAAGATTGGCGAGACGACAACGATGCTACGATGGTGATCAAGGTGTCGCGCCGGTGACTATGGTGATCACGACGGTGCTTCGAAGATGGAGATCACAAGCATAAGATGATGATGGCCATATCATATCACTTATATTGATTGCATGTGATGTTTATCTTTTATGCATCTTATCTTGCTTTGATTGACGGTAACATTTTAAGATGATCTCTCACTAATTATCAAGAAGTGTTCTCCCTGAGTATGCACCGTTGCGAAAGTTCTTCGTGCTGAAACACCACGTGATGATCGGGTGTGATAGGCTCTACATTCAAATACAACGGGTGCAAAACAGTTGCACACGCGGAATACTCAGGTTATACTTGACGAGCCAAGCATATACAGATATGGCCTCGGAACACGGAGACCGAAAGGTCGAGCGTGAATCATATAGTAGATATGATCAACATAGTGATGTTCACCAATGAAACTGCTCCATCTCACGTGATGATCGGACATGGTTTAGTTGATTTGGATCACGTGATCACTTAGAGGATTAGAGGGATGTCTATCTAAGTGGGAGTTCTTAAGTAATATGATTAATTAAACTTAAATTTATCATGAACTTAGTCCTGGTAGTATTTTGCAAATTATGTTGTAGATCAATAGCTCGAGTTGTTGCTTCCCTGTGTTTATTTTGATATGTTCCTAGAGAAAATTGTGTTGAAAGATGTTAGTAGCAATGATGCGGATTGGATCCATGATATGAGGTTTATCCTCATTGCTGCACAGAGGAATTATGTCCTTGATGCACCGCTAGGTGATAGACCTATTGCAGGAGCAGATGCTGACGTTATGAACATTTGGCTAGCTAAATATGATGACTACTTGATAGTTTAGTGCACCATGCTTAACAGCTTAGAATCGGGACTTCAAAGACGTTTTGAACGTCATGGACCATATGAGATGTTCCAGGAGTTGAAGTTAATATTTCAAGCAAATACCCGAGTTGAGAGATATGAAGTCTCCAATAAGTTCTATAGCTAAAAGATGGAGGAGAATCGCTCAACTAGTGAGCACGTGCTCAGATTGTCTGGGTACTACAATTGCTTGAATCAAGTGGGAGTTAATCTTCCAGATAAGATAATGATTGACAGAATTCTCTAGTCACCATCACGAAGTTAGTAGAACTTCATGATGAATTATAGTATGCAAGGGATGACGAAAACGAATCCCGAGCTTTTCATGATGATGAAATCGATAAAGGTAGAAATCAAGAAAGAGCATCAAGTGTTGATGGTTGACAAGATCACTAGTTTCAAGAAAAGGGCAAAGGGAAAAAGGAGAACTTCAAGAAAAACAGCAAGCAAGTTGCTGCTCATGTGAAGAAGCCCAAGTCTGGTCCTAAGCCTGATACTAAGTGCTTCTACTGCAAAGGGACTGGTCACTGGAAGCGGAACTATCCCAAGTGATTGGCGGATAAGAAGGATGACAAAGTGAACATAAGTATATTTAATATACATGTTATTGATGTGTACTTTACTAGTGTTTATAGCAACCCCTCAGTATTTGATGCTAGTTCAGTTGCTAAGATTAGTAACTCGAAATGGGAGTTGCAGAATAAACAGAGACTAGTTAAGGATGAAGTGACGATGTGTGTTGGAAGTGGTTCCAAGATTGATATGATCATCATCGCACACTCCCTATAATTTCGGGATTAGTGTTGAACCTAAATAAGTGTTATTTGGTGTTTGCGTTGAGCATGAATATGATTTGATCATGTTTATTGTAACACGGTTATTCATTTAAGTAAGAGAATAAATTGTTGTTCTGTTTACATGAATAAAACCTTATATGGTCATACACCTAATGAAACAAGTTCGTTGGATCTCGATCGTAGTGATACACATATTCATAATATTGAAACCAAAAGATGCAAAGTTAATAATGATAGTGCAACTTATTTGTGGCACTGCCGCTTAAAGTCATATTGGTGTAAAGCGCATGAAGAAACTCCATACTGATGGGCTTTTGGAATCACTTGATTATGAATCACTTGATGCTTGCGAACCATGCCTTATGGGCAAGATGACTAAAACACCGTTCTCCGGAACAATGAAGCAAGCAACAGGTTTGTTGGAAATTATACATACTGATGTATGTGGTCCGATGAATATTAAGGCTTGCAGCAGGTATCATTATTTTCTGATCTTCACAGATGATTTGAGCAGATATGGGGATATCTACTTGATGAAACATAAGTCTGAAACATTTGAACAGTTCAAAGAATTTCAGAGTGAAGTGGAAAATCATCGTGACAAGAAAATAAAAGTTTCTACGATATGATCGCAGAGGTAAAATATTTGAGTTACGAGTTTGGCCTTCAATTAAAACAATGTGGAATAGTTTCACAAATTCGTGCCACCTGGAACACCACAGCATAATGGTGTGTCCGAACGTCATAACCGTACTTTATTGGATATAGTACAATCTATGATGTTTCTTACCAATTTACCACTATAGTTTTTGGGATTATGCATTAAAGACAGCTGCATTCACGTTAAAAAGGGGCACCATCTAAATCCGTTGAGACGACACAATCTAAACTGTGTTTTGGCAAGAAACCAAAGTTGTCGTTTCTTAAAGTTTGGGATTGTGATGCTTATATGAAAAAGTTTCATCCTGATAAGCTCAAACCCAAATCGGAGAAATATGTCTTCATAGGATACCCAAAGGAGACTGTCGGGTACACCTTCTATCACAGATCCGAAGGCAAGACATTCGTTGCTAAGAATGGATCCTTTCTAGAGAAGGAGTTTCTCTCGAAAGAAGTGAGTGGGAGTAAAGTAGAAAACTTGATAAGGTAATTGTACCTTCTTCCTTATTGGAAAGTAGTTCATCACAAAAATCTGTTCTTGTGACTACTACACCAATTAGTGAGGAAGCTAATGATGATGATCATGTAACTTCAGATCAAGTTACTACCGAATCTCGTAGGTAAACCAGAATGAGATCCGCACCAGAGTGGTACGGTAATCCTGTTCTGGAAGTCATGTTACTAGACCATGATGAACTTGCGAACTATGAGGAAGCGATGATGAGCCCAGATTCCGCGAAATGGTTTGAGGCCATGAAATCTGAGATATGATCCATGTATGAGAACAAAGTTTGGACTTTGGTTGACTTGCCCGATGATCGGCAAGCAATTGAGAATAAATAGACCTTCAAGAGGAAGACGGACGCTGATAGTAGTGTTACTATCTACAAAGCTAGAATTGTCGCAAAAAGGTTTTCGACAAGTTCAAGGTGTTGACTACGATGAGAGTTTCTCACTCATATCTATGCTTGAGTCTGTCCGAATCATGTTAGTAATTGCCGCATTTTATGAAATCTGGCAAATGGATAAACAAAACTGCATTCCTTAATGGATTTATTAAAGAACAGTTGTATACGATGCAACCAGATGGTTTTGTCAATCCGAAAGGTGCTAACAAAATGTGCAAGCTCCAGCGATCCATCTGTGGACTGGTGCAAGCATCTCGGAGTTGGAATATACGCTTTGATGAGTTGATCAAAGCATATAGTTTTATACAGACTTGCGGTGAAGCCTGTATTTACAAGAAAGTGAGTGGGAGCACTACAACATTTCTGATAAGTATATATGAATGACATATTGTTGATCGGAAATAATGTAGAATTATTCTGTAAAGCATAAAGGAGTGTTTGAAAGGAATTTTTCAAAGAAAGACTTCGGTGAAGCTGCTTACATGTTGAGCTTCAAGATCTATAGAGATAGATCAAGACGCTTGATAAGTTTTTTCAATGAGTACATACCTTGACAAGATTTTCAAGTAGTTCAAAATGGAACAGTCAAAGAAAAAGTTTCTTGCCTGTGTTACAAGGTGTGAAGTTGAGTAAGACTCAAAGCCCAACCACGGCAGAAGATAGAAAGAGAATGAAAGTCATTCCCTATGCCTCAGTCATAGGTTCTATAAAGTATGCCATGCTGTGTACCAGATCTATTGTATACCCTGCACTGATTTGGCAAGGGAGTACAATAGTGATCTAGGAGTAGATCACTGTACAGCGGTCAAAATTATCATTACTGGAATAAGGATATGTTTCTCGATTACGGAGGTGACAAAAGGTTCGTCGTAAAGGGTTACGTCGATGCAAGTTTTGACACTGATCCAGATGACTCTAAGTCTCAATCTGGATACATATTGAAAGTGGGAGCAATTAGCTAGAGTAGCTCCATGCAGAGCATTGTTGACATAGAAATTTGCAAAATACATGCGGATCTGAATATGGCAGACCCGTTGACTAAACTTCTCTCACAAGCAAAACATGATCACTTTTTGGGTCTTAATCACATAGCGATGTGAACTAGATTATTGAATCTAGTAAACCCTTTGAGTGTTAGTCACATGGAGATGTGAACCAATCACATAAAGATGTGAACTATTGATGTTAAATCACATGGCGATGTGATCTAGATTATTGACTCTAGTGCAAGTGGGAGACTGAAGGAAATATGCCCTAGAGGCAATAATAAAGTTATTATTTATTTCCTTATATCATGATAAATGTTTATTATTCATGCTAGAATTGTATTAACCGGAAACATAATACATGTGTGAATACATAGACAAACAGAGTGTCACTAGTATGCCTCTACTTGACTAGCTCATTAATCAAAGATGGTTATGTTTCCTAACCATGGACAAAGAGTTGTCATTTGATTAACGGGATCACATCATTAGTTGAATGATCTGATTGACATGACCCATTCCATTAGCTTAGCACCCGATCGTTTAGTATGTTGCTATTGCTTTCTTCATGACTTATACATATTCCTATGACTATGAGATTATGCAACTCCCGTTTGCCGGAGGAACACTTTGTGTGCTACCAAACGTCACAACGTAACTGGGTGATTATAAAGGAGCTCTACAGGTGTCTCCAAAGGTACATGTTGGGTTGACGTATTTCGAGATTAGGATTTGTCACTCCGATTGTCGGAGAGGTATATCTGGGGCCTCTCGGTAATGCACATCACTTAAGCCTTGCAAGCATTGCAGCTAATGAGTTAGTTGCGAGATGATGTATTACGGAACGAGTAAAGAGACTTGCCAGTAACGAGATTGAACTAGGTATTGGATACCGACGATCGAATCTCGGGCAAGTAACATACCGATGACAAAGGGAACAACGTATGTTGTTATGCGGTCTGACCGATAAAGATTTTCGTAGAATATGTAGGAGCCAATATGAGCATCCAGGTTCCGCTATTGGTTATTGACCGGAGACGTGTCTCGGTCATGTCTACATTGTTCTCGAACCTGTAGGGTCCGCACGCTTAAGGTTTCGATGACATTTATATTATGAGTTTATGAGTTTTGATGTACCGAAGGAGTTCGGAGTCCCTGATGAGATCGGGGACATGACGAGGAGTCTCAAAATGGTCGAGACATAAAGATCGATATATTGGACGACTATATTCGGACATCGGAAAGGTTCCGAGTGATTCGGGTATTTTCGAAGGTACCGGGGAGTTACGGGAATACGGGAGAAGAAGTATATGGGTCTTATTGGGCTTTAGGGGAGAGGGAGAGGCAGGCCGCGCGCCCCCCCAAGGCCTAGTCCGAATTGGGCTAGGGGGAGGGGCTGCGCCCCCTCCTTCCTTCTCTTCCCTCTTCCCCTTCCTTGTCTCCTACTCCTACTACATGGAAGGACTCCTAGTTGGACTAGGAAAAGGGGAATCCTACTCCCGGTGGGAGTAGGACTCCCCTAGGGCGCGCCATAGAGAGGGCCGGCCCTCCCCTCCTCCACTCCTTTATATACGGAGGTAGGGGGCACCCCATAGACACACAAGTTGATCTCCGTGATCGTTCCTTAGCCGTGTGCGGTGCCCCCCTCCACCATATTCCACCTCGGTCATATTGTAGCGGTGCTTAGGCGAAGCCTTGCGACGGTTGAACATCAAGATCGTCACCACGCCGTCGTGCTGACGGAACTCCTCCCCGATGCTTTGCTGGATCGGAGCCCGGGGAGCGTCATCGAGCTGAACGTGTGCAGAACTCGGAGGTGCCGTCCGTTCGGTGCTTGGATCGGTCGGATCGGGAAGACGTACGACTACTTCCTGTACGTTGTGTCAACGCTTCCGCTTCGGTCTACGAGGGTACATAGACAACACTCTCCCCTCTTGTTGCTATGCATCACCATGATCTTGCCTGTGCATAGGAATTTTTTTGAAATTACTACGTTCCCCAACAGTTTAATTAATAATAAAAGGCTCTAATAATTATTAGGGGACTTTTATATTTAGTTTAATATAAAATGGGTTTTAAAAGGCCAAGTGGTTGAACGCAATTTAGTTTAATATAAAATGGGTTTTAAATGCCACTAGTATTGGGAAAAGATCTACAAGCATTACCATGTACACAAGAAATATGTGGAACCAAACCCAATCCATAGCACCCGCAATAAGGCCTCTCTTCAACATAGATGGTCCATCATCCAAGACAGTGTGAACAAGTTTTGCGACCATTATTTTTCCATGGTTGGCCAGAACCGGAGTGGTGTTGGAATCAAGAGTCATGTAAGTTGACTTGATTCATTTTGTCATCACTTGAATTGCCAATTTTGATTATTGCATTCCCATGAGTGATTCTTGTTTCCTAGATGGGGTTGACGGTTACTTTGTACGAACAAACCAAGGGGAAGGCATTCACTATGTGCCATTTGTTGGTTGAATCTCTACTCCTAATGAATGAGTTTATACGTCGTTCGTGTGTGTGTGTGTGTGTGTGTGTTAGTTGGCGAAGTGTGCAGGGATGTGACCGCGTCAAGCGCTGGACCCGGCCGCGTCCGAGCGCGTGCATGTGCGTGAGCCGTGGAGTGCGGGACGTGGCGATTGCGTGAGTGGGGTGTGTCGGGAGCGTATCATGGGGCGTCAGTGCGCACACGTATAACCCCCCCCCCCATGTGTTGTAGCCAGTGGGTCGAGTTCGTGCGCGAGGAAGAAACCACCGTTGTTGCAGCGGGCGTTCGTGCGACGGAAAACTTCTTGTGTCCATCGCGTGCTCTCTCCCTTCTCCTTTCTCCATTCGGTTTGAGCCACAGAGAGGTGTCAGAGAGAGCTGCCGGCGTGCTAGGGTTGGAAAACTCCCAACAGTTGGCATTAGAGCCACGATTGAGGGGGTGATCGCCGGTGATTTGGCTCATCCCGTACGGAGCTGGTGGTGGAGGCGCGATGTCACTGCTCGTCCCGCAGCTGTTGTTGTTGAACTACACCTCCTGAAAGATCAAGGTGGAGGCAATCCTTGGTGCTCAGGGGTTGTGGGGCGTGGTGGCTCAGGCAAACGGTGTGGCGATCAGTGCCAAGAAGAGCAAGACGGGATGTGCGGAGATGAGATGAGGAAGAAAAGATAAAGATTTGCGGTGGGAAACAACGCGGCATGATTTATGTGATGAGGGCACAATCCCTCCTCCTTGATGTGTCACATCGCAGTGCCCGTTGTAGACGACGGAGGCACCGGTCTTCCTCCTCTCTGTATCACAACAACTTGCCTGATGTAGATGACGAGGGCGTCGTCCCTCTTCACCACGTCACACCTTCATGCTCGATGTAGACGACAACGCCGTCAGCGGTCAGTCCTTCTGCAATGACCAGCCGAATTTGGCCGATCACGATGCCAGATCGGCGGGCGTGTGGGCTTGGTGCCGAATAGGTAGTGCGAGAGGTTGTCGACAGAGAAGGAGGTCGGCGATGCCTTGGCGGGAGAGGAGGATGCGGGTGATATCGTCGAGAGAAGGGATGCTATGGGGACAAGAGGGGACGGGCTCGGCCAGTGGCGGGGAGAGCAGGGGCAGACATATGGCGTTGAGGGATAGGAGGATGGGGCGACACGTTCGATGGAAGGAAGGTGGCGGGGACAACAGCGAACGGGTGGCTGTGAGGGAGAGAGTTCTGCACGAAGCCACATATTCTGATGTTGGCAAACTATTTGATAGCAAGCATGGGGTAGACAACACCGTCTCATTGTGCAACTTGGTAAGTAAGGTATCTTGTCCATTATTATCATGGTGATTTATGATTTATAATAGCTAACACTCGTAGAATATTCAAGATACAAGCATTTATTTTTGTTATCACTATATTCAAGATAATACTAATTTAGGAAATTGATGGGGTGTGTTTGGCTATTTTGGTTTTGATTTAATGCTCTCGTGGAATGATAAAAAATTGGTTTGCACGATGAGTATTCTGTATCACACATTTTTAGTCCTTCCACGTGAATTATTCGTAATAACTACATATATTGCTTGTGCAGAATGGTTATGAGTTGAGAAAGAAGTTTTCATTATACTTGCTCAATGATTATGCAAACGAGACTAAAGACAACATTTATGATATAGTGTGAGAATATCTTAAGCGCATCAAGTATATCTTAATTCGTAATAGATTATTTAATTAGATCACCGCTCTCTATGTATACATCGCCAAATTACCTTTTTTATCGACTTACATTGCAAGTGAAGTAGACTTTAATTATTAACCGATTGTTACTTGCTATCTTTTACATATATGTGAAATTTACCATGCATTATGTTTATGTATAACTCCAGCAAAATATTTCAAAAGCCCATAGCAACGCACGGGCATTCTACTAGTTTGAATAGAAAACCAAAGTGACAACAACTCATCGATGACCTCGAGAACAACAATAAGAAGTTGAAGAGAAACGATGGCTCAAGGTCCCAACAATCTATTGGATAGGATGACGAAGATGAAGGGAAGGAGGGACAAGTCACGGTGCCAAATATGAACAACCAAGTGAATGGAAACAAGTGGGAGAAGGGCAGGGTCGCGCGTGACGTCGCAGCGAGCAAAATGTCCGTGATATGACAGGCATTTTTTCACTAAGGAGAAGAAGGACGTGAGGTACAAGCTCTTCTTGGATACGCAAAAAGAGAGGATGGATTAGGAGCGGGAGAGGATGAACAACAAGTTGCAACATCGGAAGCAGATGATTGACTTGGAGAAGCAGGAGACATATGCCAAATGGGAGCTCAAGAAGGGAAAGACTTTTGAATCAATTGATCTCTAGAAAGAGAGGAGCTCGAGAAAGAGAGGTTGCAGCTGGCTTGGGACACGGAAGATCCGAGGATCTTGTTGGCTGATGCTTCCATCTTGGGTCCGGAAAATAATAAGTGGCTTGAGCCAAAGAAGGTGATTAACACGTGCAAGTGCCGGAATGATTCATTCTTGTATCTCCTATCTATGAATTGTCGTATTTTCTTTTGGCATGTGAACTGTTGAATTGTGCTTCGTTTTTGCTATGTTGCATTGGCGATGAATCTGTGCTAAATGATGGGCGTGGTTGTCCGGGAGGCATTCACTATGTGAGGGGTGTGGTTGTCCGGGAGGACAAGTGAGGAGCCATCCAGCGTTGTCCGGGGACGTGCCCACGGGCGTTTGGGGGTCAGATTTACCACGTCAGGCTCTAGATGCTCTCATCTGAGACGGCGATCTTTCTAGTTGTCATCGGCATCATTTAACTCCTGTTTGTGTTTCAGAGGTGGCATCGAGAGCAATACGGCATGGATTTCTCAGGACCAATGTGTAATTTTAATTTCTGTATTGCATCGACATTTTCATTAAAAAATATTTAATTCCACAGTGCAGTTGTTTTTTGGGGGCAAGAGAGATATGTGTCCGATGCACCGACAGAAAAGGAATAAGTGAAGGTTGATTCAATGTGAATTCAACTTGAATTTATCGTATTGTGGGGCGAGGCCAGTTTGATTTGAATTTGATTGGACCGTGTGAAGCGAATGAATTGTGAACCGACAAACCTAGACTAGATTGACCAGGTTAATTCGGTGAAAGATATGGACGAAGACAAATCATGAACTAGAGAAGATAGAAAAATTGCACACCATAGCTAAAATATACGAAGAACACACTTGTATTTTAAAACTAAGCTAGCTGCCGGTTCGCTCTCGTATAAACTACTCCGTCTAAATTACACTAGCTCGACTCAACTAGATCGACTAATAGCTTCACTTTTCTAGAAAAATAATAGTAATAAATTACACTAGCTCTCTCGTCTTGACTCTGCGTAAAAATGCAGACAAAACCATACCGAACTAAATTGAACTAGATAACTAGTTCATAAACCCGCCGGGCAACCTGATATAAAACTGATCAATGGACTTAGAAGAGCAACATCATGGCCATCAACCCAGCGGCTGTCAGGGCCGCGGCCGGCAGGCCAGAGGCGGCCCCGCTGCTGCTCACGCCGGGCCTTGTCGTTGCTGGTGTTCCCGTGTCCGCCGGCTGGCCCGGCGTCGTCGCGCCGGTCGGAGGCTGGCTCTTCGCGCCGTCGTCAGTAGCCTGAGGAGGCGCCTGCGGCGGAGCGTACGACGGGCTCGATGCCGGTGCGATCCTGGACGATGGCCCTGCGGGGGCGGCCCAAGCCGACGGGGCTGGAGCGGGCCACGCGCCACGTCGATACGCTGACGGCGCCGGTGCGGACTTGGACGACGGACCTGCGGCGCCAGCGGACGGCGACGACGACGACGACGGACTCTTCGCGACGTGGTGAGCCGGGGACGCGGCGGGTGGCTTAGAAGGCGAGGGCATGGCTAGGGCCGGGGCGGGGGCTGCATGGTGGCGACGCCCGGTGAGAAGCGGCACTACGTCGGCCATCGACGCCGCCGGCGCCGCGGCGAGCACGGCGGCCACCAAGAAGAAGACGAAGAGCCTTCTGCACGAAGCCATGGTCGTCGATCGAGATGGTCGCCTACAAAGAAAGACGTACGTACGTGAGGACTGCAGATTGGGTTTTTCGCTGCTGCGCTGCTGTGAGATCGATGGAAAGGCGACATCAGTTCCTGATCTGCCGCCGCGCATATATATGGAATGTGCTCGACCGACCGACGTACTGGTTCCTTCTTCCCCGCGTCCTGTGTGGACCGTGAAATCGTGATCGATCGATCGCGCGCGGCCGGCTACCACCATATGCATGGATGGAATCGGAAACAAATCGATGCATAGCTGGCCATGCCAGGCCACGCGCGTTCTACGAAGGTTCCCGGCCGACCGGACTATGGCGGTGCAGTCAATGCGTTCCATGATCCATCGTCTCCTTATGTCTCGCTGCTCAAACCCTGGATCTGTGTACGTTGTGGGTTGTTTAGTGCATGGGGTGTTTGATGCATGCATTAAATGTTTCTTTTTTGGAGTTCGGATTTTGTCCATGGCAAATCAAACTTTTTTTATGGCAACTTTAGTTGACGCGAGGATATTTAGTTTAGTTGGTAAGCATGGTAATTTTGTCCTCGGTTTGTTTTTCTGCCAGAAAATTGCAACCCTCGCGTCAACTGAAGTTGTCATAAAAAACATTCAATTTGTCATGGGCTAAATCCAAATGTTCGAGATTTATCATTTTTCTTTTCTTTTTTTTTAAAGTAAGAAGAGCTATGATGTGGACGAACATGCATAAACATAGTATTTGTCACGAAAAATGCTAGAGTTTTATCATAGTAAGAAGAGCTATGCCTTTGTTATTTAACAAACCGACCGATGGTAAAGTAATGTTGGTTGTGACCTTGATTGTTTGACCAAGCACTCAAGAAGGAAAGTCTATGTGCAAGATGCCTCTATTGTCTCAAGGTAGCTTCTAAACTAAAAGTAGATTGAGCTTGAGAAGTCCAAGAGGTGAAAGTGAAGGCATGCAAATATTCACATGAGGATTGTGGTGGCCTTTGACACCTTGTGTATGAGCATGTAGAGCCTAAGACCACATGTTTCAGTGAGGAAACTGGATCCCAAGAGTTAAACTCATGATTTTGCACATTTAACTTCATGTAAATAACAAAAGTCTAAGATCTTCATTATTTGCACATATAGGGATGCACTATCTAATGAACTGATGGTGGAATATTTTTCATTCATACACCATAGTTACATGTTCTTATGCTATAGTAAAAAAATGGCTTCATTTGCACTACTGTTTTTTGTATGAGCAAAACTAATGGTGGAATATTTTTCATTCATACACCATAGTTACATGTTCTTCTGCTATAGTAAAAAAATGGCTTCATTTGCACTACTGTTTTTTGTATGAGCAAAACTAATGGTAAAAAAATGGATTGATTTACCTAAGAGTCCCTCGGGTTCCATGACCACAAGCAACAGATATGTTAGAGTTACAATATGTTCCATCACATTGGGTCACCTTGAATTCATTTTAAATACCATCAGCATTCTATACACGAGAGCACGTACACATTGATGTTATTTTTTTTTAGAGAAAAGGCGAGAGCCCGACTTTATAGATAAAGCCACCAGGCAGAGTATATGACCAAGAACAACACCCAATAAAGTATCACGCGCAGAAGATAAAGTATCATTACAAGGCCAGCGGCCTTACATGGCACGCAGGCCAGCCTAAACCAGACACCAAAAGAGCATTCAGGAAGCCGTCCTCAAAGAAAGCCGAAGAAGCCCAGACGCCGTAGATTTCATCTTGGATAGCTTGGCGTCGATGGCCTGGAGGTCCCCTTCTTTAGTCAATAATCTCCACTGCTGCAAGAAACCATTGGCTTTAAATAAGCAATTGACAGGATTAGCCGGAAAAATATGTTCAATCGAGAACTTATTCCTAGTAGTCCACAACGACCAGCCAATCGCAGCCCATCCAACTAAGAAGACTCTTTTAGAATGGCCAGAAAGAAGATTGACATAATGCCTCAGGTCTTCAAAGGAGGAAGGGGACCAATTTACATGTAACCAGAGTCTGATGCAACTCCACATAAGTTTAGCTAAGGAGCAGTGAAAGAAAATATGCTCGGTGTTCTCCAGTGCCCCACAAAGCACACACCTGTCGGACCCCGGCCCGTTTCTTTTCTTAATCTGATCGGCCGCCGGAAGCTTACTCCGGACAGCTTGCCAGAGAAATATCTTGATCTTAGGAGGAATTCGAGCCGACCAGACATGCTTAAACTTGACCGGGCGCCCCCCAGGGATAAGCTTGGAGTAAGCAGATTTAACCGAAAAACGCCCCGAAGAGGAGAGGGGCCACACCACGGCATCCTCTTCCTCCGAGAGCAGGGGGAAGCAAGCAGTAAGGCGCTGCCAATCTTCCAACTCTTCATGAGAAAGAGAACGACGAAAATCCAGAACCCAACCCCTAGCCGAGAGCTCAAAGATAGAAACCTCAGTATCATCGCAATATGAAAATAGAACCGGAAAAGCAACAGCCAGCGTGGAGTCCCCGACCCACCAATCAAGCCAAAACCGCGTAGACTTACCGTTCCTAACTACAAATTTTACAAGGGACCGAAAGATCGGCCGGACTTTAACCAGTTGATGCCAAAATTGCGACCCACCCGCAGTCGGCGCAAACATAGGACTCGAGGAGGGGAAATATTTAGCTTTTAGGATAGAGAGCCAGGGTGGCAGTTCCTCAAGAGTCATGATCTTCCACCACCATTTGATCATAAGGCAATTATTCATCACTCGCGTATTAATAATGCCCAGACCCCCTTTGGCCTTGGGGCGACATATAATGTCCCATCTGACCATCCTATACTTACGTTTATTGTCCGCTGCGTTCCAATAGAAAGCACCCCTATGCTTGTCAAAACCATTATGAACCCCACTAGAGAGAAGATAGAATCCCATTAAGAACATAGGTAGCGAAGAAAGACAGGAGTTAGTAAGGGCGACCTTGCCCGCTTGCGTATTATATCACCCTCGCCAAGGGAGAACTCTGTTGCCAACTTTGGTAACCACCGGAGCGAAGTCTTTAGCCAAAAGTTTAAGCGGGGAAATGGGGAGGCCTAGATATTTGAGAGGGTAGGATCCCAAAGAGCAGTTCAGAAGATGGGCCACCCGCTGCGCCTCTTCGTCCGAGACCCCAGTCACTACAACCTCACTCTTAGAGAAATTGATTTTAAGACCTGAGAGCGCTTCGAAACAAAGCAGAAGGAATTTCAGATTGGTGAGGCTATTATCATTAAGTTCCATCAGAATTATAGTATCATCCGCATATTGGAGATGAGAGATGCCATTAGGGATGAGATGAGAGCTCACCGGAGTGATATGACCAGCCAAGGCAACTCGAGAGAGAATGCGAGATAGAGCATCAGCCACAAAGTTGAAGAGTAAAGGGGACGCTGGATCCCCTTGCCTGAGGCCCCTGCCATTAGCAAAAAACTGGCTAATTTGGCCATTGACAGCCACAGCCGTGTGCCCCCCAGAAACCAATTGCATCAAGCGCTGCATAACAGGCCCCTCAAAGCCCTTAGCCAAAAGAACTTGCCGAAGGAATTTCCAGCTAACCGAGTAGTAGGCCTTTTCAAAGTCAAGTTTGAGAACCACAGCCTTGGTCCCTCGCACCCGTAAGTCATGAACAATCTCATGTAAACAAAGTACCCCGTCCAAAATGAACCTCCCTTTGATGAAAGCAGACTGGAAAGGGCTAATGGTCCGATGTGCAATGGGAGATAGCCTAGTGGCCATGCCCTTTGCAGGCATCTTTGTGAAGTTGTTGATTAAAGCAATCAGCCTAAATTGAGAAATCATATCCGCACCCTTGACCTTAGGGATGAGGGAGAGAACCGCATAGTTAAGTCTAGAAATGTCAACCGATCCCAGCCAATACCCTTGGATGACAGCAGAAATTAGACCTTTTAGTTGGGGCCAGAATTGTCGAAAGAACGGAATGGAGAAACCATCAGGGCCTGAAGCCGCATTAGAATTAGCCGTCCGAATAGTATCAAAAATTTCCTCCTCAGAAGGGGGAATCAACAGAAGCTCATTATCAGCATGAGAAATCCTATCAAGGGGAGCCCAGAAGCCCGGGGCTAGTGCGAATCCGAGGTCTGGTTTAGCCGAAAGCAGGTTAGAGAAGAACCGAACTACATGACGGAGAATGACCGGCGGTTCAAAGACCCTAACACCATCAATAATGAGGCTGTTAATCAAACATCTACGCTGTCTGCCATTCGCAATGGCGAAAAAGTAAGCCGTGGGAGAATCACCCTTAAGAGTCCAATTAATCGTACCCCTTTGCTTCCAATACACTTCCTCTTGGCGATGAATAGCCAGAAGCTCCTTCTCAAGGCCATAGCGAACTTGCCACTCAGTAGCCGAGAGCCCACCGTTGTCCGCACGGGAGTCGAGGGCACTAATTTGAGCACTCAACCTAGATTTGTCGCGCCTCGACTCAGCAAAGTGGTTCTTGGCCCATCCTCTAAGGAACTTGCATAGGGAGTAAGAAACATAATGCCAGTCATCCATAGGGCCAACTGAACGATGGGGGGAGGTAAGAAAGCCCAAGATCTTCTGAGCCAGCATATCAGGGAACCCTTCCACTAAAAGCCAGGACGCGTCAAATTGAAATCTTTGACAGCCATTGGGGCAGAGACCATCGTCAAGGATGAGAGGAGCGTGATCGGACCCGACGATGGGGAGGGCCCGAAGTGAGCAGCGAGGAAAAAGGCCATCCCAAGCAGGGCAGATAAAAACTCTATCAAGAACCGAGCGAATAGGACAAGTCTGTCGGTTGGTCCAAGTGTAGCGGGCCCCAACCCTCGGGATCTCATGGATAGCCGTGTCCCTGATGAAAGCATTAAAAGCCTCGGCCCGCACCCAGGAGAAGTTGACAGAACTCTTATCAGAAGGATACCGAAGCAGATTAAAATCACCCCCAATCAGGAGTGGCAGTTGGCAGGCATCAATTTTAGTAAAAATCTCATCCAAGAAAATTTGTGACAAGGAATGATCAGCCGGACCATATACTACCATAAGTTCAAGGAGGGTGTTATTGGAACGTAGGGAAACAACCATACTAGCCCAGTATATACCATGGTCGAAAGCCACAAAATCAAAGGTGACATTATTGGTGCCCAGAAGAAAGCCGCCGGACTGACCAACAGAGGCCACGAAATTCCACCTAAATCTATCAATCCCAGCAATCACCGATAGTTCAGAAGGAGAAAAGGAGGGTTTAAGAGTCTCAACAAGCCCGATAAAATCAATTCTTTCAGCGCGCATTAAGTCCTTCAGTTGGTCTCTGCGCCCCCTAGCGCAGAACCCTCTAATGTTCCAAAACAGGGCCTTCATCTTAGGGAAAGGTTTTTAATTCTCAAGCTCGACCTGCACGGAGCCTTGTAGGTTTTAGCATGTTTCCCGGCCCCGCGCTTCTGCACCGGAGACAGCTGCCCCCTAGCAACCTCGCCCGGTTCCCCTCCGGCCACAACCAAAGGGGCATCCATCCCAGTCCCGGCCTCCTTGGCCTTGGCGATATCAGCCTGAGCACGTTCATTAGCACGAATCAACTGCAACAGAGAGGAGGGAGAACCCACGCTAGCGTCTAGACATATCCCAACATCAGCTAATATCGAAAGGAGATGTTCATCGGAATGGGAGGGTAAAACAAGCCTAACAGGAGACTGAGCCAAAGAGGGGGAAGGAGATGAGGGTGAATCCAAACCTGAGGGGGGAAGATCACGCGCCACCGCACGCCAAGCCGCTCGATCCACCACGCGCTCGCCACTGTTGGAGACGCGGCCACTCTTGCGAGCGGTCGAGGCAGGAGAGCGCACAGGGACCGGAGGGGCCCGACCAGGGGAAGGCGCCGCCGAAGAAGGGCCCGAAGCCGCCCCCAGGTCCGCCTCCAGACGGCGGCAGAGCCCAGCCGCCGACTGCCTGGAGTCCCCCGAGGCCCGGCTCTTCGCGGAAAACTTCTTCACCGAGGACTTCTTCCTTTTCTTGGCCGCCGAAGGTCCCACTGGAGGTAGATCTTCAATGCCGGACAGCGAGGGGGAGGTGGGGCGCACGGGCATGTTGGAGCATGCCCCCGACAAGGGGGTGCCCTTCGAAGCAGCCGCGGCCGCAGGACCAGCCACCGTACCAGGCACCGAGCCCTGAACCCCACCACCCGCCGGAGTCGGAGCACAGTCCTTCATCAGCTCCTGCTCAGCAGGAGAAAGCCCATCCCACGCAGACTGGGTGAATCGGGGATCCGTGCCATTCAGCGAGTCCTCAGGACCCCCCCCCCCACCCTCCCGGCTCTTGTCATCGTCACCCGAGGCCGGGGGAGGAGGGGGGGAGGAGGAGCGACCGCACCAGGAGCACCTTCCACCCGAACTTGAAGACGAAAGCCACCAGCCGCCGGGAAGACATCAACGGAACCACGGATGCAGATCGGATCAACACACCACACACGAAGGCGAGCAGGACCCAGAACCGACAGCGAAGCAAGATCGACCTCAATAGGTTTCCTGATAAGCACCCCAAAAGCCATCAAGAAGGACGCAGTGCGCAAGCTGGGAGGCACATCATCAACGAGCACCCAGACATCAGACAGAGGAGATATGGTCTTGGATCCGTTGGAAGCCGCTTTGACCGATACAACAAGTTGATTCACAGGGAGAGTGAAACTGGTACATGAAGACATCATGCGAAGACTCTCTTTAGAGGGGAAAGTGGCCGCAAACTCGAAATCAGAAAGCTGCCGGATCTGCCAGTCCCAACCCCCTTCATCCCACATATGAAGTTCATCCAAGAGGGCTTGTGAAGAGATACGCTTGTCTTGGACAGTAATGACACCCACGTTGGACAGGGAGGGAATGGGAGCAGCTGCGGGGACTTCCTTGTCCATGGCAAAAAAAGAGCAACCCGGGAGGCCAATCCCAAAATGGACGAAGGAGGGGGGCTTGATCCTACTCTGACAGTCCACCGTTAGGTGTCCATCCTCCCTACAGATGAGACAGAAAGGAGGGTTCTCGCACCGAGACTGGAAATGGCCAGGGCGATGACACGCGAAGCAGGTGAGGATGGGATTAGAAACCTGGGAGTGAGAGGAGTTACGGTTCGCACCACGAGAAGGCGGCGGAGGGAGGATGCCATCTCCAGAAGAACCACCGACGGCACCCGCGCCAGCACCACGTCCCGTCGCAGGGCCAACCGGACACCGGGCCGGGGCCCCAGAGCCACCACGAGGAACGAAGCGGGACGGCCCGCCGCCGCCCGCCGCCGGCGCCCGCGGCGGCCCACCCATGGGAGCAAGCGAGGAAGGAGACGAGGAGGGGCCCGAAGATCCCGCCCGGCTCCCCCGCGCCGCCTGTTCCCAAGGGTCGACCACATGCACCGGAGCTGCGGGCGCCAAGGACGGAGAAGCCACCGGCCCGGAACCAGACGCACGCGGCGAAGCGGCACCCGCCTCCGACCGCGAAGCCTGGAGCTTGGCGCGGAGCGACGCCTCAAACTCCAGATCCGCAGCGGCGTCGCCAGAGCCGTCCCGCCCCCGCTTGAGGCTGGAGACAGCGTCGCTGGAGGACCCACGGGAGCGGTCCATCGCCACCACC
>NC_041382.1:771071623-771074925 GCF_002162155.2 Triticum dicoccoides | reverse complement strand
ACCCTAGAAAAGGGGGAACCGACCCCTTCCGGACCCATAAATAGCCGGAGCCAGCCAGGCCGGGCTCTGTCGAAAGGGCCGAAGGGGGAGGCGGACTCAACTGGGCTGGCCTAGGCCCATCAGACTCAGACACGAGGGGGGGGGGAATCAGCCGTGGAATCCAGCGAAGGGGCCGACACAGGCCCACACGGCCCGTCACCGACCAGAGGGACCCGGCCCACGGACCGGGGCACCAACGCAAGACCCGATCCCAGATCTAGGGTTTGCGCCGGCGCCGCCAACGACGTGGAAGGGAGGCACCTGGACGGCGACGAACCGGAGGGCACCGCCACCGAGGAGGATGAGACGGGTGAGGCCATGGCGTCCACCCCCGGGCTCACCAAAGAGGGATCCGCCGCCCAGGGAGCGGCGCGCCGGCGCCCACGGCCAACACGACGCCATCCATCCGGGCCCGCATCAAGCGCACACAGCCGGCCCCGACCCCCCGGAGCAAACTTGCGCCGACGGCCCGCCACCAATAACGGAGGCAACCCAACCACCGATGCCGAGCGAGGAGGAGGGGGAGTCTCAGGATCAGAATCGGAGCCAGAGTCGTCGGAATCAAGGGCCCAGAACTTGTTGGCCCGTGGCACTGACAGGGCCACCGGACAGGGAGGGGGGAACGCAGGTGGGAGGGGTTCGGGCCCCGCCGCCGGCGGATAGCCCGGAGAGGAGCACGAGGGGAGAAGGGAGCAGGGGAGCGAATCTGACTTGAACGCCGGGGACGAGGGGGAACCGCAAGCCGACGGCGTCCCGCGGGGAGGGAGCGAGGGAGGGGAGGAGAGAGCCATCTGTCTGTTGACACATTGATGTTATATATCTATGTCCATATTCTGGTCCACCAAATCGCATATTGGTGCTTCGGGAAATGGTAGAAACTAATCTAAGGCATTGCCTATTTGTTATAATAAAAATCACAATAAGTCGCATTCGAATCTCCGCCATTTGGTTGACACTTTCTTGCTACATGAAACCCGATATATTGGTGTTTTCTTCCATGCACAAATCTGATTTGCTTTAAAATTTACTTGGGCCCTATTTGGCTGGGCTCAAGCAGCTTTTTGCTTCCATGGTCCTAAAAGCTCAAGCCCAATCAAGCACCAAATATTGTTGCTGGGCTTGGCAGAAGTTATCTCTCCAATTGCACTGGAATGGAAAAGCACTTCTGGACCAGCTCTGAGCCCACCACGGCAGCTTCTCATTCACTCTCCATAATGTGAATAAAGCATGCGAGGTTGTCTCAAAAAAAAAAGAACTCGTCACAGAATTTCCCCTCGAGGGCTTGTGCGTTATATGTTGTCCCCTAAAGAATATTATCTTCTTTCCATCGCCTTGCACCAACAATAGTACTTTTTAGGAAAATACTATCTTGTTTATTCGGGTTATCCCAATGACACTGGATATCGAGCTCCACACAAGGGAACAAAGTACTATCTGTTGGAGTTTCGACAAAGCCATAAACCAAGTGGGAAAATGGAATTCTTTAACCATGCTCATTGTTCACTTGGGAATGTCATTGAGCGCTCCTTTGGTATGTTCAAGATGAAATGGCATCTTCTAAAATATGTCACAAGTTACCCGGTTGTGAACCAAACCTGGATAATAGTTGCATGTATGACGTGCCATAATTGGATAAGAGAGAGTAATCTCCGTGACAAGGAGTTTATTTGTGTAATTAGGATGACAACTATGTGTCGGGTAACATTCAATCTGAGCAATCTACACCACTTGATGGCCTTTATGTGGGAGATGAGCATGCCAACATGAATGACATTTGTGAAAAATATTGCAAATGCTTTGATGGGACAAGACGGCAAAGAGGAGGATGACGAAGATGATGACTAGTGTGCACAAAGACTTGGCTTGTATTTTGGTCCTAACTTAATTGTAATATGGGGAACCGCTTTGCAGTTTGTGGTCATTTTTATTACTAATCTATCATGAGGTATTAAAGTGAATGTGTGCATGTCTGCATATGTTAATGGATTTTATTAGTTATAATTACTTAGCAATATATATATATATTTGGGCTAAATAGGTGGTAAGCATATTTTTTGAGCTACTATGCAACATAACTTGATAAATCAGTGTTTAAATAACATCTTCAGCATCCATGCATGGGCATTATAGACTTTCATCACCAGCTACTAAAGGAAATATGCCCTAGAGGCAATAATAAAGTTATTATTTATTTCCTTATATCATGATAAATGTTTATTATTCATGCTAGAATTGTATTAACCGGAAACATAATACATGTGTGAATACATAGACAAACAGAGTGTCACAAATATGCCTCTACTTGACTAGCTCGTTAATCAAAGATGGTTATGTTTCCTAACCATGGACAAAGAGTTGTTATTTGATTAACAGGATCACATCATTAGTTGAATGATCTGATTGACATGACCCATTCCATTAGCTTAGCACCCGATCGTTTAGTATGTTGCTATTGCTTTCTTCATGACTTATACATGTTCCTATGACTATGAGATTATGTAACTCCCGTGTGTCGGAGGAACACTTTGTGTGCTACCAAACGTCACAACGTAACCGGGTGATTATAAAGGTGCTCTACAGGTGTCTCCAAAGGTACATGTTGGGTTGACGTATTTCGAGATTAGGATTTGTCACTCCGATCCTCGGAGAGGTATCTCTGGGCCCTCTCGGTAATGCACATCACTTAAGCCTTGCAAGCATTGCAACTAATGAGTTAGTTGCGGGATGATGTATTACGGAACGAGTAAAGAGACTTGCCGGTAACGAGATTGAACTAGGTATTGGATACCGACGATCGAATCTCGGGCAAGTAACATACCGATGACAAAGGGAACAACGTATGTTGTTATGCGGTCTGACCGATAAAGATCTTCGTAGAATATGTAGGAACCAATATGAGCATCCATGTTCCGCTATTGGTTATTGACCGGAGACGTGTCTCGGTCATGTCTACATTATTCTCGGACTCGTAGGGTCCGCACGCTTAAGGTTACGATGACAGTTATATTATGAGTTTATGCATTTTGATGTACCGAAGTTTGTTCGGAGTCCCGGATATGATCACAGACATGACGAGGAGTCTCGAAATGGTCGAGACATAAAGATTGATATATTGGAAGCCTATATTTGAATATCGGAAGTGTTCCGGGTGAAATCGGGATTTTATCGGAAAACCGGGAGGTTACCGGAACCCCCCCCCCCCCGGGAGGTACATGGGCCTTAATGGGCCTTAGTGGAAGAAGAGGAGAGGCGGCCAGGGCTGG
>NC_041382.1:771036179-771071364 GCF_002162155.2 Triticum dicoccoides | reverse complement strand
CCTACTCCCGGAGGGAGTAGGACTCCTCCTGGCGCGCCCTATGATGGCCGGCCGGCCTCCCCCTCTTGAACCTTTATATACGGAGGCAGGGGCACCCCTAGACACACAAGTTGATCCACGTGATCATATTCTTAACCGTGTGCGGTGCCCCCTGCCACCATAATCCTCGATAATATTGTAGCGGTGCTTAGGCGAAGCCCTGCGACGGTAGTAATCAAGATCGTCACCACGCCGTCGTGCTGACGGAACTCTTCCCGGACACTTTGCTGGATCGGAGTCCGGGGATCGTCATCGAGCTGAACGTGTGCTAGAACTCGGAGGTGTCGTAGTTTCGGTGCTTGATCGGTCGGGCCGTGGAGACGTACGACTACATCAACCAAACGCTTCCGTTGTCGATCTACAAGTGTACGTAGATCACACTCTCCCCTCTCGTTGCTATGCATCACCATGATCTTGCGTGTGCGTAGGAAATTTTTTGAAATTACTACGTTCCCCAACAGTGGCATCCGAGCCTAGGTTTTTAGGTTTGATGTTATATGCACGAGTAGAACACAAGTGAGTTGTGGGCGATATAAGTCATACTGCTTACCAGCATGTCATACTTTGGTTCGGCGGTATTGTTGGATGAAGTGGCCCGGACCGACATTACGCGTACGCTTACGCGAGACTGGTTCTACCGCCGTGCTTTGCACACAGGTGGCTGGCGGGTGTCGGTTTCTCCAACTTTAGTTGAACCGAGTATGGCTACGCCCGGTCCTTGCGAAGGTTAAAACAGCACCAACTTGACAAACTATCGTTGTGGTTTTTGATGCATAGGTAAGAACGATTCTTGCTAAGCCCGTAGCAGTCACGTAAAACTTGCAACAACAAAGTAGAGGACGTCTAACTTGTTTTTGCAGGGCATGTTGTGATATGATATGGTCAAGACGTGATGAAATATAAGTTGTTGTATGAGATGATCATGTTTTGTTAAATTTATCGGGAACTGGCAAAATCCTTATGGTTGTCTCTCTATTGCATAAGATGCAAGCGCCCAATAATTGCTTTACTTTATCGCTATGCGATAGCAATAGTTGCAAGAGCAATTTTTGGCGAGACGACCACGTGACGACACATTGATATAGATAAAGATGATGGAGATCATGGTGTCATGCCGGTGACGATAGAGATCATGACAGTACTTTGGAGATGGAAATCAAAGGCGCAAGATGATGATGGTCATATCATATCACATATTTTGATTGTATATGATGTTTATCTTTTATACATCTTATTTTGCTTAGTTTGACGGTAGCATTTTAAGATGATCTCTCACTAATTATCAAGAAGTGTTCTCCCTGAGTATGCACCGTTGCGAAAGTTCTTCGTGCTGAGACACCACGTGATGATCGGGTGTGATAGGCTCTACGTTCAAATACAACGGGTGCAAAACAGTTGCACACGCGGAATACTCAGGTTAAACTTGACGAGCCTAGCATATAAAGATATGGCCTCGGAACACGGAGACCGAAAGGTCGAACGTGAATCATATAGTAGATATGATCAACATAGTGATGTTCACCATTGAAAACTACTCCATCTCACGTGATGATCGGACATGGTTTAGTTGATTTGGATCACGTGATCACTTAGATGACTAGAGAGATGTCTGTCTAAGTGGGAGTTCTTAAGTAATATGATTAATTGAACTTAAATTTATCATGAACTTAGTCCTGGTAGTATTTTGCAAATCATGTTGTAGATCAATAGCTCGTGTTGTTGCTTCCCTGTGTTTATTTTGATATGTTCCTAGAGAAAATTGTGTTGAAAGATGTTAGTAGCAATGATGCGGATTGGATCCGTGATCTGAGGTTTATCCTCATTGCTGCACAGAGGAATTATGTCCTTGATGCACCGCTAGGTGACAGACCTATTGCAGGAGCAGATGCAGACGTTATGAACGTTTGGCTAGCTAAATATGATGACTACTTGATAGTTTAGTACACCATGCTTAACGGCTTAGAATCGGGACTTCAAAGACGTTTTGAACATCATGGACCATATGAGATGTTCTAGGAGTTGAAGTTAATATTTCAAGCAAATACCCGAGTTGAGAGATATGAAGTCTCCAACAAGTTCTATAGCTAAAAGATGGAGGAGAATCGCTCAACTAGTGAGCATGTGCTCAGATTGTCTGGGTACTACAATCGCTTGAATCAAGTGGGAGTTAATCTTCCAGATAAGATAGTGATTGACAGAATTCTCTAGCCACCATCACCAAGTTAGTAGAGCTTCGTGTTGAACTATAGTATGCAAGGGATGACGAAAACGAATCCCGAGCTTTTCATGATGATGAAATCGATGAAGGTAGAAATCAAGAAAGAGCATCAAGTGTTGATGGTTGACAAGATCACTAGTTTCAAGAAAAGGGCAAAGGGAAAAAGGGGAACTTCAAGAAAAACAGCAAGCAAGTTGCTGCTCAAGTGAAGAAGCCCAAGTCTGGTCCTAAGCCTGAGACTAAGTGCTTCTACTGCAAAGGGACTGGTCACTGGAAGCGGAACTACCCCAAGTGATTGGCGGATAAGAAGGATGGCAAAGTGAACATAAGTATATTTGATATACATGTTATTGATGTGTATTTTACTAGTGTTTATAGCAACCCCTCAGTATTTGATACTAGTTCAGTTGCTAAGAATAGTAACTCGAAACAGGAGTTGCAGAATAAACAGAGACTAGTTAAGGGTGAAGTGATGATGTGTGTTGGAAGTAGTTTCAAGATTGATATGATCATCATCGCACACTCCCCTATACTTTCGGGATTAGTGTTGAACCTAAATAAGTGTTATTTGGTTTTTGCGTTGAGCATGAATATGATTTGCTCATGTTTATTGCAATACAGTTATTCATTAAAGTCAGAGAATAATTGTTGTTCTGTTTACATGAATAAAACCTTCGATGGTCATACACCCAATGAAACAAGTTTGCTGGATCTCGATCGTAGTGATACACATATTCATAATATTGAAACAAAAAAATGCAAAGTTAATAATGATAGTGCAACTTATTTGTGGCACTACCGTTTAAGTCATATTGGTGTAAAGCGCATGAAGAAACTCCATGCTGATGGGCTTTTGGAATCACTTGATTATGAATCACTTGATGCTTGCGAACCATGCCTTATGGGCAAGATGACTAAAACGCCGTTCTCCGAAACAATGAAGCAAGCAACAGATTTGTTGGAAATCATACATACTGATGTATGTGGTCCGATGAATATTAAGGCTTAGAGCAGGTATCATTATTTTCTGACCTTCACAGATGATTTGAGCAGATATGGGGATATCTACTTGATGAAACATAAGTTTGAAACATTTGAACAGTTCAAAGAATTTCAGAGTGAAGTGGAAAATCATCGTGACAAGAAAATAAAAGTTTCTACGATATGATCGCAGAGGTAAAATATTTGAGTTACGAGTTTGGCCTTCAATTAAAACAATGTGAAATAGTTTCACTACTCACACTACCTGAAACACCATAGTGTAATGGTGTGTCCGAACGTCATAACCATACTTTATTAGATATAGTGCGATCTATGATGTCTCTTACCGATCTACCACTATCGTTTTGGGGTTATGCATTAGAGACAGCTGCATTCACATTAAATAGGGCACCATCTAAATCCGTTGAGATGACACCGTGTAAATTATGGTTTGGCAAGAAACCTAAACTGTCGTTTCTTAAAGTTTGGAGTTGCGATGCTTATGTGAAAAAGTTTCATCTCGATAAGCTCAAACTCAAATCGGAGAAATATGTCTTCATAGGATACCCAAAGGAGACAGTTGGGTACATCTTCTATCACAGATCCGAAGGCAAGACATTCGTTCCTAAGGATGGATCCTTTCTAGAGAAGGAGTTTCTCTCGAAAGAAATGAGTGGGAGGAAAGTAGAACTTGATGAGGTAACTGTACCTGCTCCCTTGTTGGAAAGTAGTACATCACAGAAACCAGTTTCTGTGACACCTACACCAATTAGTGAGGAAGCTAATGATGATGATCATGTAACTTCAGATCAAGTTACTACCGAATCTCGTAGGTAAACCAGAGTGAGATCCGCACCAGAGTGGTACGGTAATCCTATTCTGGAGGTCATGTTACTTGACCATGACAAACCTACGAACTATGAGGAAGCGATGATGATCCCAGATTTTGATAAATGGCTTGAGGCCATGAAATCTGAGATAGGATCCATGTATGAGAACAAAGTGTGGACTTTGGTGGACTTGCCCGAGGATCGGCAAGCCATTGATAATAAATGGATCTTCAAGAGGAAGACGGACAAGGATAGTAGTGTTACTATCTACAAAGCAAGAATTGTCGCAAAAAGGTTTTCGACAAGTTCAAGGTGTTGACTACGATGAGAGTTTCTCACTCGTATCTATGCTTAAGTCTGTCTGAATCATGTTAGCAATTGCCGCATTTTATGAAATCCGGCAAATGGATAAACAAAACTGCAATCCTTAATGGATTTATTAAAGAAAAGTTGTATATGATGCGACTAGAAGGTTTTGTCGATCCTAAAGGTGTTAACAAAATATGCAAGCTCCAGCGATCCATTTATGGACTGGTGCAAGCATCTGGGAGTTGGAATATACGCTTTGATAAGTTGATCAAAGCATATAGTTTTATACAGACTTGCGGTGAAGCCTGTATTTACAAGAAAGTGAGTGGGAGCACTACAACATTTCTGATAAGTATATGTGAATGACATATTGTTGATCGGAAATAATGTAGAATTATTCTGCAAAGCATAAAGGAGTGTTTGAAAGGAGTTTTTCAAAGAAAGACCTCGGTGAAGCTGCTTACATATTGAGTATCAAGATCTATAGAGATAGATCAAGACGCTTGATAAGTTTTTTCAATGACTACATACCTTGACAAGATTTTCAAGTAGTTCAAAATGGAACAGTCAAAGAAAAAGTTTCTTGCCTGTGTTACAAGGTGTGAAGTTGAGTAAGACTCAAAGCCCGACCACGGCAGACGATAGAAAGAGAATGAAAGTCATTCCCTATGCCTCAGTCATAGGTTCTATAAAGTATGTCATGTTGTGTACCAGATCTATTGTATACCATACACTGTGTTAAGAGAGGAAGTACAATAGTGATCTAGAAGTAGATCAATGGACAACAGTCAAAATTATCCTTACTGAAATAAGGATATGTTTCTCGATTACGGAGGTGACAAAAGGTTCGTCGTAAAGGGTTACGTCGATGCAAGTTTTGGCACTGATCCAGATGACTCTAAGTCTCAATCTGGATACATATTAAAAGTGGGAGCAATTAGCTAGAGTAGCTCCTTGCAGAGCATTGTTGACATAGAAATTTACAAAATACATGCGGATCTGAATGTGGCAGACCCGTTGACTAAACTTCTCTCACAAGCAAAACATGATCACTTTTTGGGTCTTAATCACATAGCGATGTGAACTAGATTATTGAATCTAGTAAACCCTTTGGGTGTTAGTCACACGGAGATGTGAACCAATCACATAAAGATGTGAACTATTGATGTTAAATCACATGGCGATGTGATCTAGATTATTGACTCTAGTGCAAGTGGGAGACTGAAGGAAATATGCCCTAGAGGCAATAATAAAGTTATTATTTATTTCCTTATATCATGATAAATGTTTATTATTCATGCTAGAATTGTATTAACCGGAAACATAATACATGTGTGAATACATAGACAAACAGAGTGTCACTAGTATGCCTCTACTTGACTAGCTCGTTAATCAAAGATGGTTATGTTTCCTAACCATGGACAAAGAGTTGTTATTTGATTAACGGGATCACATCATTAGTTGAATGATCTGATTGACATGACCCATTCCATTAGCTTAGCACCCGATCGTTTAGTATGTTGCTATTGCTTTCTTCATGACTTATACATGTTCCTATGACTATGAGATTATGTAACTCCCGTGTGCCGGAGGAACACTTTGTGTGCTACCAAACGTCACAACGTAACTGGGTGATTATAAAGGTGCTCTATAGGTGTCTCCAAAGGTACATGTTGGGTTGACGTATTTCGAGATTAGGATTTGTCACTCCGATCGTCGGAGAGGTATCTCTGGGCCCTCTCGGTAATGCACATCACTTAAGCCTTGCAAGCATTGCAACTAATGAGTTAGTTGCGGGATGATGTATTACGGAACGAGTAAAGAGACTTGCCGGTAACGAGATTGAACTAGGTATTGGATACCGACGATCGAATCTCGGGCAAGTAACATACCGATGACAAAGGGAACAACGTATGTTGTTATGCGGTCTGACCGATAAAGATCTTCGTAGAATATGTAGGAGCCAATATGAGCATCCAGGTTCCGCTATTGGTTATTGACCGGAGACGTGTCTCGGTCATGTCTACATTATTCTCGAACTCATAGGGTCCGCACGCTTAAGGTTACGATGACAGTTATATTATGAGTTTATGCATTTTGATGTACCGAAGTTTGTTCGGAATCCCGGATGTGATCACAGACATGATGAGGAGTCTCGAAATGGTCGAGACATAAAGATTGATATATTGGAAGCCTATATTTGAATATCGGAAGTGTTCCGGGTGAAATCGGGATTTTACCGGAAAACCGGGAGGTTACCGGAACCCCCCGGGAGGTACATGGGCCTTAATGGGCCTTAGTGGAAGAAGAGGAGAGGCGGCCAGGGCTGGGCCGCGCGCCCCTCCCCCCTAGTCCGAATAGGACAAGGAGAGAGGGGGCCGGCGCCCCCCTCCTTCTCTCTCTCTCTGTTCCCACCTCGCGAATCCTATTCCAACTAGGATTGGGGGGGGGGGGGGAAGTCCTACTCCCGGAGGGAGTAGGACTCCTCCTGGCGCGTCCTATGATGGCCGGCCGGCCTCCCCCTCTTGAACCTTTATATACGGAGGCAGGGGCACCCCTAGACACACAAGTTGATCCACGTGATCATATTCTTAACCGTGTGCGGTGCCCCCTGCCACCATAATCCTCGATAATATTGTAGCGGTGCTTAGGCGAAGCCCTGCGACGGTAGTAATCAAGATCGTCACCACGCCGTCGTGCTGACGGAACTCTTCCCCGACACTTTGCTGGATCGGAGTCCGGGGATCGTCATCGAGCTGAACGTGTGCTAGAACTCGGAGGTGCCGTAGTTTCGGTGCTTGATCGGTCGGGCCGTGGAGACGTACGACTACATCAACCAAACGCTTCCGTTGTCGATCTACAAGGGTACGTAGATCACACTCTCCCCTCTCGTTGCTATGCATCACCATGATCTTGCGTGTGCGTAGGAATTTTTTTGAAATTACTACGTTCCCCAACAGCTACAGCCTCACCACCTGCACGCCCTAAAAAAGTTACCAAACATGTTTGTTTGGCTTCTCAGCTTCTACCAGCTCCAGCCCACTTCTCGGCTTCTATCAACTCCAACTGCTTCTCAGTCAGTCGCAACCCAAACAAACAGGGCCTTAGACATTGGAACAAGCACCTCTTTAGAGTTCATCAGAATAAACTAATGGTCTGTACATCAAGCCTGAGAGCCTCACAAGGAAGAGATGATTTTCATTGGTGATTGAATCATCACACATGTAGGGAAGATTATTGACCATTGCAAAAAACTTTTGTCAATATCATTCTTCAGTAAAAAGAATTGAGTTCAGTGAATCAGTGCCAAAGGCACACATGTGCTTGAGAGGAAGCCATTTTTTCCCATTAGGTCAAATGCTATGCGAGATTCCCACATTGTAACAGTAGACTCTTAGATCCACAAATGCCCCCTCGCGTTGCCACAAGTGCCATTTTTAAGATAAGGTCTTTTGGGCTTTTTTATGTCCTGTTGGTTCATATAGGTTGTTCAAATTTATGATACGTTGACTCTATGTTGTTGGGTAACTTGGGTGGAAAAGGAATTTGTCATGAGTAAATTGCTCAGATCCACTAAATCCGGTACTCCCACAACACCAGTTATACCAGAAGCAACGTCCGAAAAGGAAAAAAAAGAAAACCTGTCCAAGACAGGCCATTTCTGATACAAGCATTTGAGGAGGGCCAAAAAAATTGCCTGACACTGATCTGTCGCCATCTTAGATGGGTTTCTTTTCTCACACTCTCCTCGGAAGAACAAGACAACATTTCAAAATGGGTCATTTCTCACACTGCATCTGAACAACAGCACAACAAAAATTGGCCCACCAGGTGTAGTAAATTTCTTGATATAATCCCTTCTTCAACCCTAGTAGTTAAGCCCTTAAGGGCATGTACAATGGTGCTATCTTACGAGTGCCACGTAGGATAGATGATGAGGTGGAGGAGAGAGAACTCATAAGAAAAGGCTTGTCTTCTCTTAATTAAGAGAAGACAAGAGGTGATCTCTTAGCACAATATGTCTCACCACATATTTAGGAATTGCTAGTTATTAAAGATAAGGCTAAGAGATGACCCATTGTAGATAATTTTTTTTGTCTTCTCTAAATCACATGCAAGACTTAAGATAAGACTATCTTATCAACCACTGTACATGCCCTAACTCATGACAGTATAATGCCGCCCCATCCTATCCCCTCCCAATCTCCTCCTATCGCTGCACCGTGACCTGCAGTGATAGCCATGGACAAGTGTGCGTCTTTACCGTCATATATATTGTCACGCGCCGACCCGGACACGGACACGCACACGCACACGGTCGTTCCAGCGGCCCCCTCGGTCGGGTGGGTCGCCCCGAAGGACGCAGCTCCTCTGACGTACGGCGCACTCGCTGACGTGTGGACCCG
Source organism: Triticum dicoccoides (assembly GCF_002162155.2). Classification (NCBI taxonomy): domain Eukaryota; kingdom Viridiplantae; phylum Streptophyta; class Magnoliopsida; order Poales; family Poaceae; genus Triticum; species Triticum dicoccoides. The sequence goes on along the minus strand of NC_041382.1, from coordinate 771,062,581 downwards.
GACCCACGCGTCAGTGGCCCAACGTCAGGTGGCCGTACGTCAGGGGATCCGGCTCCCGCCCCGAAGCCCCTGGGACACCTGCAAACTGCTCTGCTCCCTCCCTCGTCTCGGCTGCTGCAGCGGCAGGCTTTTCCTCCCTTGTTTTCCGCTGCTCTGCGCCAATGCTCCGCTCTTCATCACACGCCGCGCGCACCCACCCACCACCACCACCACCATCACGCCTCCTACTCCGACGGCACTGCTCGCCTCACTCGCCCCTATCCATCCACTTCCCCCTCACCTCCCCCTCCGCTGCCGCATTGCCGACGGAAACCCTCCCCTCCCCTCCCTCCTCGCGCGCGGCACGGCAGGCTCCGTCTCCGTCTCCGTCCGTCGCCGTCCGTCCCCGGAGGCAAAGAAAGAAAGGTAGCACCACGACTTCTCCCTCTCTCTCTCCCTCCGATGGCCATTCTTCCCCGGCAGATCAGCTCGCACGCCTTCTTCTTGAGCTTTCCCTCTTCTTTCTGCGGCCGATCCTCCTGCCAGCGGCGCAGTGCTGGCAGGCAGGCAGGAATGGGGTTTTTGGCCCCTTCGTTTTGCCCCATCCTTCCTATTTTGGATGGGGCGATTTTGGGCTGCGGAGATTTCCGCTGCTCCACGGCGCTCCGATTCCTAGATTCTGCTGGGGCTTTTAGCACGGACCAAAATCAACATCATCTGACTGATTGAATTCAAACAAACTATAAAGTGCAGATATATTCTGTATTTGATATATGACGGTGCCACGGAAATGCTGGGATGTGGATTCCATCTCGCCATGGGTTGCTGCTGCTGCTGCTGGAAAAACTGCAGATTTGGTGCCTTGGGGTAGATGCTTTCGGTACTAGCAAGTAGGATGCACATTTTGATCTGCACTGATAGATAGCAGGATGGTGTCACTCACAGACACAGTGCTGCAGACATATGCAACTCTCTACAACCACTTGAACCCCCAAGGGGAGGGGAGCAGACTAGCTGCCGTGCCAAATCAAACAAGGCTGTTTCATTTATGCGTGTTCCTTCTAGTTTTGTGGAAGTGCGCAACACATCGTCTGCCTCGATTCGGCTTAACAGTCTAGGAAGAGAAAACATGCATCTTGTGTGGCTTACACTAGCTAGATCTCAAGGTCTCTACTGCTATTTGGGGAAGTGATTTATGTGTGTTCATTTCAGTTTTGTTTGTGACTGCCAAATTGTGCTGCTTCATATGGGCCAACTGATTACTCACTACTGTAGTGCACGCAGCACATTGTGCGGCTCGATGAGGGTTAAGAGCGTGGGCAGCATGCACGTTGTGCGGCTTACGCTTGAGTCTAGAAAACTAGCAAGTACAATGCAGCTCCATAAGGGAAGGGAACTAGTTTCAGCACCAAATCAAACAAGACCAGCATGGGAGGAAGTGGGTGCTCCACACTTTCTGAGGTTTCCGGTAGAGTCGCGGTTGTGGTAAACAGGAGTGCCACTTGTTCTTGTTTTCATGTGTTCCTTTTGGTTTCATGACTATCGAATTCCGCAACTTGGTGTAGGATCATGCGATTTACATGTCACTGTAGGAAGCAGATTGTGTGACTCGATGCGGATTAAGAGTGTATAGGAAACATATCGTGCAGCTTACACTAGATTGCAAGGTTTATACAGGAGCACATTTGATTTATTTTTTTACAACGCGTCGATGCTGTAGTGTGTGCTGATCATTCGATTCTTCTTCTATATGTAGGCAGCGAATTGTGTGGCTCGATGTGGACTAAGTGTGTAGACAACACGGCTTGTGGCTTGCGCTAGGTTTCGAGGTCTCTACCGAGGGTGCATTTCTCTTTTTTTACAAGGTACCGATGATATATGTGTGCTGGTCATTTGATTTTTTTTTGAACGAATGGTCATTTGATATTTGTGCTATGTGTTTGCTGATCATTCAATATTTGCGTTAATAACAAACTGATGTCCTGTATTGCTTTTGCTAAATAATCTTCTCCTCTGTGAACCAGTTGTTGGTGCAAGAATGGGGCGCAAAAGTGACCTGGCTGACCAGCTGCAGGAGGATGGCAGTGATGGAATGAATGCTGTTGCTGCCAAATATGAAGAATGCAGTGAAGAAGAATAACCATTTGAACGTGAATTCTACGATGATGATGATGATGACAAAGAAAATGTGGGTGAGCCAGAGACACAAGCTGTGGATCCTTGTGATGATCCTTTTGCGGAAGAAGAGGAGGCTAATGCAGAGGAACCTTGCGGTGGCATCACCCCACTTGAAGATGAGGATGCCAGTTACGATGAACCTTTTGTTGATGAACTCTGTTATGAGGAAGAAGACAGTGGCGAGCAGGACTCATATTATGCGGAGCCTTTCACGGATCAGCTCTGTGAAGTGGAGCCATGTGATGTTGAGGTGGCTCATGAGGAAAAGTTTGTGAAGAAGAAGTCCAGTCCTGTTTAGGCTATCAAGAAGGAACAAAATGAGGAAGAGGTCCTAAAACAGGCACTGGGAAAGGGCAGCAGCCATGAGCACAAGGTGGTACCAGTGACTGATGAAATTGAATTGAAGCCGTTCAAGAAACGATTGTCTGTCAGGTTTGCTACTGATGTGTCTTGTTACACATACAGTACTGAAAGTTTTGGTGCTGCCAGGTTGGAGAAAAGGAAAGCTCAGTTTGATGACCAGGACAGCCACTTGTGTAAGAGGCAAGAACACACAGTTTCTTTGCCTCAGGACAGTGTCACGCTGAAAGAAGTGGATGACACTAACCTGTATGTGGGTAACCTGCCAACTTCTGTGACTTCTCACAAGCTCATCGAGCTATTTCTACCTTTTGGACGAATTGTTCAATCAAAAGTGGCGGATGATCGTTTCACTGGTGTAAGCCAGGGATATGGCTTTGTGAAGTATGCTGAACCTCGTAGTGCCACAACAGCTATTGAACGCATGAATGGGCGCCTGGTTGATGGGAAAACATTAGAGGTTAGAGTAGCTGCAGTTCCAGCTCCACCATCAGTATCCAATCCATCCATGCAGTCCGTGTCAGAAACTTGCAGTCTGCCCTCAAAGGAAATCGACCCGAGCTACTTGTATGTCTGTAACCTCCCCTCAGCCATGGACACGCTGAAGCTACTCGAGTATTTTCTGCCTTTCGGGAAAGTAACTGATATAAGGATGCCCAGGGATCACACCACAGGTTTAAGCAAAGGATATGGCTTTGTGAAGTACTCTGATTCTCATCATGCAGCTCAGGCCATCATCCATTTGAATGGATTTCTGGTTGAGGGTAAAAAGATAGACGTCCGAGTGTATGTCACCTCTCCACCCAGACCCAACAAGGAAATCGACATGGCGAATCTATATGTCTGCAACATTCCTGTATCCATTGACACAAATAAGCTGGTTGAGCTTTTCTCGCCATTTGGTAAGATCACCCATGCTAGAGTGGCAGCAGACCAAGGATATGGCTTCGTCAAGTTTGCCGATTCTCAATGTGCTGCTGAGGCTATTGCACTAATGAATGGATCACTGGTTGAAGGGGAGACATTAATTGTCAGAGTTGCAGGCCTTTCATCATCAGCATCCAGCTCAGCTGTACAAGGCTCGCCAATTGCCTCTCCAGAAATCAACAAATTTAGACTGTACGTCACTAACCTTCCGCGGACCGTGAACGCTGATAAGCTGGTTGAACTTTTCGTGCCCTTTGGTCGGATCAGCAAAGTCATGATCAATCTGGAGTGTAGCCTGGTGTTCTATGCAGATGTAGCGTCAGCGATCAAGGCTGTCGAACGCATGGATGGGTACCTAATTGGTGGAAAGAGGCTAGTGGTCAGGCGATCAGACTCCTCTTGTCCAACTGATGGGGCAGAGCATGGTTCATCACAGTCTGCTGCCAAGCCCATGAGAGAAATTGATATGGCCAACTTGTGTGTTGCCGGCATCCCACCGACGATGACTGGCGATCAGCTGGTCGAGCTTTTCTGGCCGTACGGACAAATTGTGCAATCTAGGATGTTTCGTGGGTATGGCATGGTTAGGTACCAAAACTCTTCGTCTGCCGCTGCTGCAATTGATCATATGGATGGTTATCTCATTGGAGGAAGTACCCTGGCTGTCAGAGTATCAGGCCTTCCTAATCCTGTTGATTTCAACGCTGCAACAGAGGCCTGCCAATGCCAATGCTGCTGCAACAAATCCCATGGATCTCAACGCTGCCACAAATGCTCCCCCAACACTACAACTGCAACAACCGTGGCCTGCCAATGGGCAGCAGAAACAAATCGACATGACCAACTTATATGTCTGCCATCTCCCGCCCTACGTCACCACTGAAAAGCTGATCGAACTCTTTCTGCCATGCGGCCAAATCACTCAAGCCAAGGCAGTTGTTGACCTATGCACTGGTGTGTGCAAGGGATACGGATTTGTCAAATTTGCTGATACTTATGCTTCTGCCGTGGCTCTCAGTTACATGAACGGTTACCTACTGGAGGGCCACATCTTGGAGGTTAGGATAGCCGGTGTCCATCAAAGCGCTATGGGCAGCTACATGGCGCATCTCTACTCCCAGTTCACAGTCCCTGATCCTTCAAAGACGGCAATTGGAGTACCAACGTCGCATTGGCCATACCATTTTGCTGCCGAATCAGCATACACTGAGAACAGGGGCCAGGGAACCGACGCTGCTTCTCAAACATCCCAGCCACCTGAATCTCTATCAGCCAGTTCATCATTTGCTCCTGACATGGAATGGTCTCCTGTGTCCTCAACCCATCTCGCCGACACTAGTTCTCAGCAGCAACAGTTGTCAAGCCATGTCACCGACACTAGTTCTCAGCAGCAGCAACAATCTTCAGCAGGCTGGGCTGGTCCGCCTGGCTTCGAGCCCCCTCATGCGCATGCGGCGGTCTCTCCCCCTCAGCCGCCGCCGTCAGCAGTACCTTGGGCTGGCCCACCTGGCTTCGAGCCCCATTCCATCCCCAAGAAAGATGCCGCCACCGCGACAAAACCTTCCCAACATTGCTCCAAGGTCCATCTGGCAGAGTCAGGAGGCAGCCAGAAAAGGTGTTCCATCGTCTAGCACCATCTGCTCTCAGGACACACTTGTGGCCCTCAACACCAATGATGTTCTTTTGTGCCTCAGTGTATCTCTTATATTACTTCTGGAACAAAATGAAAGATCCATGTGCTAATTAACATCATTTGGTTTAGCTAAGTATTTAACTAGTAGTAGACTTGGTTGGTTAGGGCGAGCTGGCTGCTAAAATGAAGACAATTAATTGCCAGCGTAATCATATTGTTAATTAACCTGCATGGTTATTTGTGATGCCAGCTGATGGCCTCCACTTTAGTTAAGACGATTAATGGTTCCATTTCCATGCTGGCTTGCTGGTGTGATGCATTCTGAGCTTTTAAATATGCTAGTATTTGTTCAGTCGAGTACAAGTTCTGTTCTGTTTTCAGAAGAAAGGAGAGTATCAGATTCCAGTTAAAAATCTACATAAGATTTTGGTTTTGTGTTGGGGATCTGTGTGCTCTCAGGCCGCAGATCTTTGAACAGAAATCGTGTCTTTTATTCTTCATTTAATTAGAATAGTGATCATGTTTTACAGTCTGTAGTACCGCAACTCTAATTTTTCAAATTGAGTTTCCACTAGTTTTTCTTTCATGTGTTGGTGTTTGCATTGCCGATTCAGCTATCTCTGGAGTTCATATCTTGAACAATGTCTTGTGAATTGTTCTCCAGGTGGTCTTATTTTGATGGCAGAGCTGGTTGAAGTAGAGCTCCGTTTTCATGCAGCTAAGATTCTCCTTTTCTCTTCTTTTTTATCCATTTAATTTTTTCAAGATTTTTTATTAGTTTTTAATGATGTTAATGCTATTCTTAATTTAGCACTCCCTCCGTCCGTAAATACTTGTCCTAGAAATAGATAAAATGGATGTATCTATAACTAAAATAAGTCTAGATACAACCATTTCCAGGACAAGTATTTCCGGACGGAGGGAGTATTTCTATGAGTAATTTCTTGCCATGAATTTGTATCATGGGTAATAAAATTTTTCTACATTTCAAAAAGTTGGCATGCATTGACATAGGACAGGAGGCTTAGCTAACACTGGATAGTTAGATTCAATATGAGGCCTTGCATGTGTCAGCAAATTTGTGAAGACGCTTTTTTAAAGAAACAAACCATCTACTTAGATGTTTGTAACTGTTAAGGTATAAAACTGACCCATACTTCTGTGATCAATAATGTACTAGCGAAAATCGCCATTTTCCGAAAGAACAAGAGAATTCTCTATTGTACAAGGTGAAAGCCCATATTAATTTTTAAAGAAGCCAATTGCTCATTCTTTATTTTTCCCAGCACATGAAAGTTGAACGATTGTTTGTCAAAAGCTGGCTAGTTTATTTTGTGGAAGACTGGAACTTTGATAGCTAATATAACCGGGGAAGCGTGAATTTGCTAATAATTCAGAAGCTCACATTCCATTCGAAAAGATTTTCTCAGCAGTTGTGCTCCAGGTATAATTGTTCAAGCACAGGAAAGCTGGGGGAACTAGACTGAACACCCACCAGAATCCATCAACCAGCCTACATTTACTAAGCAGTTCAGATCCAACAACCATCACACGCATGGACCAAGGAACTTCTGCGTCTCCAAAACACTGTCTCAACAACAAATCAACTTTGCAAATGAGTTCTTGGTTAGCATGGATATGGGCTGCTCGATGCTGATCTTCGCATTGCAGGCAGTCTGTGCCAACGCCTGCACCAACTCATCGACCCTTGGATGATCTTTCTGGCAGTAGATTTTGATCCTCTCGATGCAAGGGTAGCTGCCTGAGCCCGATGGCGACGCTCTCCTTATTGGCAGCAAGAGTTTGCATGTGGTGCATTCGTCCTGCAGAATATCAACATCAAGGTAGTCGTAGTGTCAGTAAGAGTTGTAGCAGATCAATTGGTACGTGGACATATATGCTTCTGAGTAAGTACCATTTCGAGCTTCAAAGTGAGCTCCTTCATCTTGTCCGAGCACTGGAGAATCCGGTGCAGTGGGTACAAGTCAGCAGTCATGCACCAATCGCCCAGCACCAACCTTGTCAGGTTGCTGAACATTGGGCATGTTTGCAAAGTTCCCTCAAATGTGCGCTTCAAATTCATCCATCAGACATGAACGCAAACATTCTTAGACTAGCAACATTGGGCATTTTTCATCATATGGGTAAGAAACAGAAAAGAACCCATTCTTACCTCATGCAATGGCGCATGCAGCTCCAACGTTGTGGCATGTGAAAGGCCATCAAGTAGATGTAGATGATGATCCAATACTGTGTACTTATGATGAAAATATTTGGGTATTAGACTAATCGAAGCTGTTACCAGACAAGACAGATCCCTGGTTACTATACCACCAATTTCTGTGTCAAGGATAGAGAGATGGGTAAGGTTCCTAGCACAAATCAGGAGACCGGAGGTAAGCTGGCAGTCACTGATATGCAGAACCTTGAGTGACCTCGATGAGATCTCCTCACGGTCACAGAAACCACACCACTCCAGCTCTAGATGTTCAAGCACAGGGCAGTCGTAGTTCAGCGGCCTAAATAACCCATGTTTCAACATGACAGATTGGAGCCTGATTGTTTTGAGGTGCCGAGAAGGAAAGATTACTGTCCTATCCAAACTGAGAGATCCAGAAATATGAAGCAGACGAACTTTGTGCATAATGGCATGACGAATCCACACGGAACATTTGGTATCATTAACCCATTGGGCAGAGATTCGGGCTTCATCCAAGGAAGTGGTACAGTCATGCAAGAGCAGCAAGCAGTCCCCGAAATTCTCCAGCTTCCGTTTATCCACGAAATCTTGGCTGTCGATGCGGATGAATGGTGTAGAGCACCAAAGATTGCGCCATCTTGGTGAGAGAAGACTTGTGCGCACGACCTCCGGCATCGGCAGGAAGGACATCACATGGTGGAGCAGATCATCGGACAGGCTGCTGAGCCTCTCGACACCATTCCTGCTGCCTCGCGCACTCTTGGAACCACGGGGAATCGAAGTTGGTGCCGACATTTCATCAAACAGAACAGCTGCATGAATCCACAAAGGGCTAAATAATCAAAATCACTGGTATACACATTTTGAGAAATCCTACATACACACGAAGGCATGAAACGATTTCAATCATGAAGCAGCTGTGTTAGCGGTCACACAATGCAACATTATGTAAACGCATATAGTTCAGGGAGCGAGAAACTGTGGAAAGTTTAAGCTGCAAATACCACCACCCTTCTAGTTCTAGAGAGGTGTGTTTACGACATTGCTTCAGAGCAAAGTGGTAAGCAAAAAAAGAATCTGAACCGGGTAGCACCTTTCTGTTAACACACTAATAGGAGCAATTATGTTCTCCAAGATATCGAAATAATCCAACAATCACTGCTTCGAAAAGTATTTTGTGTTCTTATAAGCATTCCAGTTTAAATTACAACACTTGACATAAGTTTAACAGTAGCAGCAAAGATGGTGCTAGATGCAGAGCATGGTAAATTGGTGATCAGTCACAGACAGAATTTTGTGCCCATTACAAAACTTACAAAGCTACTCTTAATGAAGAGAGTTCGGGCCATTACTTGGTTACAAAAAGGGAAACGTGGTGACCATTAAGTTGTTTCTCAAATACTTCCTCTGTAAACTAATATAAGAGCATTTAGATCACTAAAATAGTAATCTAAACGTTCTTATATTAGTTTACGGAGGGAGTATCTGTAAAGTAAGTTGACAGTTGATGTACTCACTTTAGTATATTTTCCTTGAGTACTTTCTAATTTATATAACCAGGAAGTATCATTGCATGATTGACATCAATTGTGTGTAGGTTCAATTGTATGGTTGACATGAACATGAATTGACATCAATAGCAATATAAGCAGGAGCACTGTGTGCATCAATTATGCATCTTTATCTTCCCAGATTTGGTAAGCAGAATTGCAGGGAGATCAGCTGTACCTTGCTAACTTGCTAAGGCAGGTCGGCAGTGCTGGTCTGGCGCCGCGGAGGAGGCAGCGATGATGCGGACTGCGGACGCCCAGCGGGTTGGAGGCGAGCCGGCGAGGGAGAGGACCGTGCGGCCGGCCGGCGCCGTGATGGGAGCGAGCTAGCTACAGCCGACAAGGGACAGTACAGCGGAGATGCGGGGCAAGCCGGCGAGGGGAAGGAGAGGGCCAGAGGGGAGCGGGCCGGCGGCCGACCGGCGACGTCTGGGAGGGGAGCGGCCGACGGTCGAGGGAGAGGAGCGGCGCTGTCAGCCGCCGTGTGCCCGTGTGGCGGCGTCCCTCTCTGTCGAGAGGAGAGAGAGGAAGTCATGGGAGCGGGCTGCTGCCTTGCTGGGCTCAGGCCGATGGGCTGCCGTTTTGGGCCCCATATAAATTGTCAGAATTCTAGGTGGCCCACGGCCCACCCGTGCTTCCCACTAGCGACCAAGGGGATGGTCTATTTTATTTTATTTTATTATTTGAGACTAGGCCGAGCCCTACTCGGGTCCTCCCCTCGTGGCGAAGATATACGAAACGAGCACGGAAAATCCTATGCGCCGCTCATTGCGTCAAAATGTCGACAGAAACGCACAGGCAATACCCCGCATCGCTAGCAATGGGCCGGCCCATTAAACCAGAGCTAGACATCCGGTTTTGGGAAGCCTCTAGAAGGTTCCATGAACCGTTTTTTCTTGTTTTTACCGTTTTTCCTGTTACTTCTTGTGTTTTTTCGTTTTTCTTTTCTCTGTTTTTCTGTTTCGTTTTCTTCTTCTTTTTCTGGTTTCCGTTTTTTTCCTTTTTTTGTTGCTTTCGAAAATTGTTCAGAAAGTCCAAAATTTGTTCGTGTTTCTAAAAAAGTTCCAAATTTCAAAAAAATGTTCGTGTTTAAAAAAAATGTTCAAAATTCGAAAAATGTTTGCTTTTTCCAAAAATTGTTCCGGCATTAAAAAATTATTCTGAATGTTTTTGTTCAAAAAATTGCACATTTTTTAGAAAACGTTTCTGTTTTAAAAATTGTTCATGTTTTCATTTTTTCAGAAGTTTCAAAAAATGTTCCAGTTTTAAAAATTGTTCATGTTTTCATTTTTCAGAAGTTTAAAAAAATGTTCCAGTTTTAAAAATTGTTCACAAGGTTTTAAAAAATCGTGTTTGGAAATTTTGTTCAGGAATTTGAAAATATGTTCACCTTTCCAAATTTTGTTCTGAAATTTGTAAAAATGTTCTGGTTGGAAAAAAACTGTTCAAGATTTTCAAAAAATGTTCTTGTTTTTCGAAAATTTTATAGCTTTTTAAAAGTTGTTCACAAATTTGGTAAGTTTTTGCTTTTCACACAACATTCCGTTTTAAAAAAAATATTGCTTCCGAAATTCTTAAACTAATTCGGATCTGCGTAGCTTGTTTTTTCTTTAAGTTTGATGCCAGCCATTTCATCAGCTACGACAGCTAGCCTAGTTGGCAAGAAGTCATGCTGTGTAGCTAAGCATCGCGTGTTCGAATCTCTGTCAACGCGTATTATTTTTTTAGCTACAGGGCACGTTCGATTTCTGTTGCTGTCCGCGTGTTCGAATCTCTGTCAACGCGTATTATTTTTTTAGCTACAGGGCACGTTCGATTTCTGTTGCTGTCGCTGTATTCATGGGCCGGCCCAGTCGAAGTCACCCCTGTGCTAAACGGCGACGATTTGACACAAAGAGCGCCACATAGGAGGTCTCAACGAGCACGACCCCGGCCGACTCCCCGAGTCTAACTCTAACCTAGACATCGCCTCACCGTCCCAATAAATTCTCCCGGTTCCTCACCCTAGCCCAACACGCAAAGAAACTCTTTGGCCTAATTCTTCTTTTGATGATCGATTCAACCTCTGATCAAAAAGATAGACATTGGTTCTATTTCATCTCTTCAACAAATTTAGTAATAAGCATAACGGCCCTATTGTTTCGATGGAGAGAAGAACCTATAATTAGCTTTTCGGAAAATTTCCAAACGAACAATTTCAACGAAATCTTCCAATTTCTCCCGTCTCTCGTTCGCTATTCCGCCGTCGCGTCTTGTTGCTAGCTAGGGTTTCGTTTCGCCTCCCAATCATTTGATCGATGGCGGCCGAGGAAGGCGAGAAGAAGATGATCACGCTCAAGAGCTCGGACAGTGAGGAATTTCATGTCGAGGAGGCGGCCGCCATGGAGTCGCGGACCATCCGCCACATGATCGAGGACGATTGCACCGACAACGGCATCCCGCTTCCCAACGTTGACTCCAAGATCCTCTCCAAGGTCATCGAGTATTGCAAGAAACATGTCCAGGCCAGCCCCAAAACGGCCGACTCCGGCGCCGCCACCGATGCCAGCTCCTCCACCTCTACTGCAGCCCCCGTCCCGCCGAGGACCTAAAGAGCTTTGACGCCGAGTTTGTCAAGGTCGACCAGAACACCCTCTTCGACCTCATCCTGGCTGCAAACTACCTCAACATCAAGGGATTGCTCGACCTTACTTGCCAGACTGTTGCAGACATGATCAAGGGCAAGACTTCGGAGGAGATCCGCAAGACTTTCAACATCAAGAATGACTTCACACCCGAGGAGGAGGCGGAGATCCGCAAGGAGAACCAGTGGGCTTTTGAGTAGAAAATAGAATGCTTAGTCTTCGTGTTTTCTTTTTTGAGACTTCGTATCATCGTATGTCGCTGCCTTTTCTATGTCCTCCTAGTGCTAGTGGTCGTAATTATTCTGGAGTCTAAACGTCGTTTATTCCTGCAAGAAAAAACCTATCTTTTGGCCATTGGTCATTACCTATGAAACTGAATTATTAATTGTCAAGTGGACGTTTTGCTTCGTTACGTCATCCTTAATTAGCTGTGGTTTATGTGTGTGATTTGAGATATTTTTGGCTATCTTAAAATAGCCATATTGTTTCCTACAAGCAAACATGCCCGTGCGTTGCAACGGGAAGAAATATCCCCCACATGTCCTTACCCACTGAGCATGGCTAAAGACCTCATCCTCATTCCCCTAACCTAATAAACATGACTAATATCACGTCCTCAGGTCCATATTCTCCATTTCAATATGACATCAGACACATGTTTCCGCTTGTCCTCTTTGTTGTCCTTGTCGCCGGCGGTCGCAGTACCAGTTGTCACTAAACAATGTTGGCTAGGTCGTTGAGCCTCCCTCGTGTCCGACGAGATGACGAGCGTTGAACAAGGATTTTTTATCATCCGAGTAACATATTAGGAAAAAGTAGTCCACATAATATATGCCTGTGCTATCATATAAATTGAGTAGTTTGTGTCAGATAGACCATGAAGTCGTAATTGGACTCCTCATACATTATACGGGTGTCACTGGGCCGAGCTATGCTGGTCGTACGTGAGGAGGCGACGAAGAAAAGGATTCCTTCCATACCCCTAGTTTAATAAATTAAACTAAAACAATGCATTCATGGGTGTATTTCAAATATTCACCCCATTTTATTAGTAGGTATAGATTTTAAAAAAAAGTTAGCTATAGTACCTCCCATTTTTCAAGAATATTTATGTTTTGAACAAGTCTTTGCCTTTTCAAATTCAAAGTTCATTTTTTTTTGTTTTTAAAAATGTTCGCAAATTTAAAAAAATCAGTATAGCACCTCCTAGTTTTCAAAAATTGTTCATGTTTAAAAAAATATTCAGGTTAAAATTTTTTATTTTTCTAAGTGCTCAAATTAAAATTTTTTCTTCACAATTTTGCAAATATTTGCGTCCTAAATTATATTCAGTTTTTGCAAAAAAATATGTTTTTCTTTTGCTCTCAGTATCTGGCATGGTTGCTAGTTTGATTTAATACGCCAACTGTCACATAAACATAAGAGCTTATCTATTCTAGTGGATACCTTTATGAGCCCTCTAGCTTGGGTGTCTGGGTTAGATTCCTTGAGGCACAATATTCTTTTTCCGTGGACTTTTTTCGCTGGTGCGGGAGCTGTACTAATGGGCCGGCCCATCATGGCTATGAGCGTCTGAATTTTTTTTCGCAATAGAAAACGCGTGACGGACGAAAATTTATGTGGGTCCGACCGTATGACCAAAAAAAGTGAAGAAACAATCCTTCCTTTAATATTAGATAAAGATAAAGATTACGGGATGGTCTATGGTTTGCCGAGCAAATTTGGGAATTCAAAAAATCATCCTACAGTCTGATTATGGACACAGTTACGCATACTATGCTACAGGCGAAATGTTTCAATAAAATTTGGTTTGCGCACTGTCCAAAGGAGGCCGACACGGGGTGAATGAGGTAGCTAGGTCTGCCTCTTTAAATTCTGATGAAGTTTGTGTTTGGGTCGCCTCTTGCCTTTGCTTTTGAACCATGTAACTCTGTTTGATAATCAATAGAATGCGCTAGAAGATTTTTCCTGAAAAAAACACTAATTAAACCTTATGCAGCGTACCAAAACAACGAAAATGGGGCCGAGCGGGAAATATCTTAGATTACGCAGCTACCAAATACACCCTCATACATTTTGCGCCAAATATGCGCATACAAAATCCGCTATTTGTGAATGCATGCCACTGGTACTGTCTGTTTACAACAACAACGGCGATAAATTACTTCCAAAGGGGAGTAACGACAAAAATTGTACTGAGTTCAAGGGGAAATCTATTGAGGAATTATTCTGAAACGGGGAGCTGGTTGAAGCAGAGCCCTGTTTTCTTGCAGCGAGCTATTCAGTCTCTTTTTTCCCTTTCTTAACCTTTAGGGTTTTTTTCCAATAATTTTCTCAGTGTTTAATGATGTTTGCACTATTCTTAATTAATTTACTACTCCCTCCATCCCAGAAAGGATGTCGCAAAATCATGATTTCTTATGAGATGGCCATGAATTTGGCGAGTATTTCTTATGAGTAATTTGTGGCCGTGAATTTGTAATCATGGATGGCAAAAATCTTTGTACCCTTTCAAAAAGTTGACATGCATTGGCACAGGACAGGAGGTTTACCTAGCACTGGATAGTTAGATTCAAAATGAGGCCTTGCATGTGTCAGTGAATCTGTGAAGACACATACTCCCTCCGTTCCTAAATATAAATCTTTTTAGACATTTCAAATGGATTACAACATACGGATGTATGTAGACATATTTTAGAGCGTAGATTCACTCATTTTGCTCCATATGTAGTCACTTGTTAGAATCTCTAAAAAGACTTATATTTGGGAACGGAGGGGGTATTTTTTAAAGAAACAAACTGTTATTTAACGAAAACACGAGAAGAACTTGCATTTTCAGCAAATCTGTGAAGACACTTGTTTCTACACTTCTTTTAAAGAAGGCCTTGCATGTGTAGATGTTTGTAACTGTCAACGTAAAAAACTTACCCATACATCTGTGACCAGTAATGTATTAGCGAAAAGTGCCATTTTCCGAAAGCACAAGAGAATTCTTTAATGTACAAGGTGAAAGCCCATATTAGTTTTTTCAGAAGCCAACTGCTCATTCTTTTTTTCCCAGCACATGAAAGTTGAAAGATTTTTAGTCAAAAGCGGGCTAGTTTATTTTGTGGAAGGCTAAAGTTGATAGCTAATATAAACAGGGAACCGCAAATTTGCCAATAATTCGGAAGCTCACATTCCATTCGAAAGGATTTTCTCAGCCGTTGTGCAGGCAAGGCAATGCTCCAGGTATAATTGTTCAAGCACATGAAAGCTGGGGAAACTAGACTAAATACCCACCAGAATCCATCAACCAGCCTACATTGACGAATCAGTTCAGATCCAACAACCATCACATGCATGGACCAGGGAACTTCGGCGTCTCCAAAACACTGTCTCAACAACAAATCAACTTTGCCAACGAGTTCTTGGTGAGCATGGATCTGGGCCGCTCGATGCTGATCTTCGCATTGCAGGCAGTCGGTGCCAACGCCTGCACCAACTCATCGACCCTCGGATGATCTTTCTGGCAGTAGATTTTGATCCTCTCGATGCAAGGGTAACTGCCTGAGCCCGACGGCGATGCTCTCCTTATTGGCAGCAAGAGTTTGCACGTGTGGTGCATTCATCCTACAGATTATCAGCATCAAGGCAGTAGTGTCAGTAAGAGTTGTAGCAGACCAATTGGTACTTGGACATATATGCTTCTGAGTAAAGTACCATTTCGAGCTTCAAAGTGAGCTCCTTCAGCTTGTCTGAGCACTGGAGAATCCGGTGCAGTGGGTACAAGTCAGCAGTCATGCACCAATCGCCCAGCACCAAGCTTGTCAGGTTGCTGAACATTGGGCATGTTTGCATAGCTCCCTCAAATGCGCGCTTCAAATTCATCCATCAGACATGAAAGTAATATTCTTAGACTAGCAACATTGAGCATGTTTCATCATATGTGTAAGAAACAGAAAAGAACCCATTCTTACCTCATGTAATGGCGCATGCAGCTCTAACGTTGTGGCATGTGAAAGGCCATCAAGTAGATGTAGATGATGATCCAGTACTGTGTACGTATGATAAAAATATTTGGGTATTAGACTAATCGAAGCTGTTACCAGACAAGACACAGATCCCTAGTTACTATACCACCAATTTCTGGGTCAAGGATAAAGAGATGGGTAAGGTTCCTAGCACAAATCAGGAGACCGGAGGTAAGGTGGCACTGACTGATATGAAGAACCTTGAGTGACCTTGATGAGATCTCCTCATGGTCACAGAAACTGCACAACTCCAGCTCTAAATGTTCAAGCACAGGGCAGTCGTAGTTCAGCAGCCTAAATAACCCATGTTTCAACATGACAGATTGGAGCCTGGTTGTTTTGAGGTGCCGAGAAGGAAAGATTGCTGTCCTATCCAAACTGAGAGATCCAGAAATATGAAGGACACGAACCTTGTGCATATGGCATGACGAATCCACACGGAACATTTGGTATCGTTAACGCAGTGGACAGAGATTCGGGCTTCATCCAAGGCAGTGGTACAGTCATGCAAGAGCAGCAAGCAGTCCACAAAATTCTCCAACTTGTGTGTATCCATGAAGTCTTGGCTGTCGATGCGGATGAATGGTGTAGAGCACCAAAGATTGTGCCATCTTGGTGAGAGAAGACTTGTGCGCACGACCTCCGGCATCGGCAGGAAGGACATCACATGGTGGAGCAGATCATCGGACAGGCTGCTGAGCCTGTCGACACCATTCCTGCCGCCTCACGCACTCATGGAACCACGGGGAATGGATGTTGGTGCCGACATTTCATCAAACTGGACGGCTGCATGAATCCACAAAGGGCAAGGGCAATGCTAAATAATCAAGATCACTGGTATACACATTGCAGAAACCCTAGATACACACGAAAACATGAAACGATTTCAATCATGAAGTAGTTGCGTTGGTGTTGGCGGTCACACAATGCAACATTATGTAAACGCATATAGTTCAGGGAGCGAGAAACTGTGGAAAGTTTAAGCTGCAAATACCACCACCCTTCTAGTTCTAGAGAGGTGTGTTTACGACATTGCTTCAGAGCAAAGTGGTAAGCAAAAAAAAAAGCTGAACCGGGTAGCACCTTTCTATTAACACACTAATAGGAGCAATCATGTTCTCTAAGATATCGAAAGAACCCAATAATCACTGCTTCGAAAAGTATTATGTATTCTTCTAAGCATTCCAATTTAAATTACAACACTTGACAGTAGCAGCAAAGATGGTGCATTGGTGCTAGATGCAGAGCATGGTAAATTGGTAATCAGACACAAACAGAATTTTGTGCCCATTACAAAACTACTCTTAATGAAGAGAGTTCCGGCCATTATTTGGAAGTTCTTCTCAAATATCTACTCCCTCTGTCCCATAATAGTAAAAAACGCTCTTATATTATGGGACGGAGGGGGTATAAAATAAGTTAACAGTTCATGTGCTCACTTTAGTATATTAGCAGGAAGCATCATTGCATGTTTGGCATCATTTTATAGTTGACATGAACATGAATTTACATCAATGGCAACATAAGCAGGAGCACTGCATGCATCAATTATGCATCTTTATCTTCCCAGATTTGGTAAGCAGAATTGCAGGAAGGGGAGACACATAGTAAATTGCTCACATTAATTCTTCCATTCCACTCCAATGCACTCTCTCACATGCATGCAGCCAATGAAAAAATATGCATAAAGTGAATTAATTTCCCAGCCATGGCACCAACAATTATGGCTTTCAATACAACCAATGAAATGGTTGCATGCATGCACCTTTCCAAAGCAAGGCCTTATAAAAAAGGATATGCTTGTGATGCTGAGAGGCCTAATAAACCCGGACGGAGGGAGTACCTTGCTAACTTACTAAGGCAGGTTGGCAGTGCCGGTTTGGCGCCGCCGAGCAGGCGGCGATGGTGTGGACTGCGGGCGCCCTGCAGGTTGGAGGCGACCGGCGAAGGGAGGGTACCGTGCGGCTGACGGCGACGGCCGAGGGAGGGGAGCAGCGCTAGCTGCGGCTGTGTGCTCGTCTCGCTTCCCTCTCTGTCCGTCCGATGGGAGAGGAAGTGATGGGAGGAGTGGGCCGCTGCCTCGCTGGATTGCCGTTTTGGGCCTCAAAATCTGCAAATATGACATCATAAAATTATAAATTCTCAGAATTCTGGATGGGCTACGGCCCACCCGTGCTTCGCAAGGGGATTGTCTTCTATCTCAAAAGAAAAAACAAACCTAAAAAAAATCTTAAAAGAAAAAAAAACGCAAGGGATGTTCTATGGTTTGCCGAGCAATTGGGAATTCAAAAAAAAATCATCCTACGGTCTGATTATAGATACAGTTACGCATACTATGCTAGAGGGCGAAATGTTTCGATGAAATTCCAACGAAGCTTGTTTTTGGGTAGATGACCCCCCTAGTTTCCTCTTGCCTTTGCTTTTGAACAATGTAGCTCTGTTTTTTTTTGCGGGAGCAATGTAACTCTGTTTGATAATCAATAGAATGAGCTAGAAGACTTTTCCTGAAAAAATAACAATTAAACCTTATGCCCTGTACCAAACAATGAATAATGGGCCGAGTAGGAGATATCTTAGATCATGCAACTACCAAATACACCCTCATACATTTGTGCCAAATGTGTGCATACAAAATCCGCTATTTGTGAATGCATGCCGCTGGTATAGTTCTGTTTACAACAACAATGGCGATAAATTACCCCCAAATGGGTGGATGAAACAAATGTATGAGTTCAAAGGGAGATCTACTGAGAAGTTATTCTGAAATGGGGAGCGTTTGAGGGGTGTGGGGTGAATTAATGAATCTAAATGGGATGGTACTTTGGCAATCACCCCGACAGGAAGATGGATTATTTGCATTGCTGCACCGTGTCATTGGGGCTGGTAACTGCACATCTAAACGGCCAATCAGCACCAAAGCCAGGTAAATAAAATCATGGGTTGAACTCGGCTAAGAGACCGAACAAGACATCAACTTTAACCTCGCTAAGAAGTAACAGAAATTATGTTTCACATCTAATTCACAATGGGAGTTGTGCTATAATTCCGAAGGAGTATTGATGCCATGATACATATTCAATTCAATGCTCCACTCAAGAAATATGACCTAAAAATGCTAGTCCAGATGAGTAAAGAGTAGAATGCCATGCAAGTAATACGATGATGAAAAGCCGAAATACAGTTGTTTCACCGTTCCAATATATACATGTCTATTTGTTTCATCTATCTACCACTATAAAGTAAAGAGAGGGCGGAGAACCAGATCATCCTATCCATCGAAACCTGCAATCTGATGGTCTACATCCCTCCAGCGTACTAAACGCGTTTTACGCTTTAATTACCCACCATGCCATCTACTACCACTATAAAAGGAAGAGAGGGGCAGATCCAAACAATCAGGCGCGTCCATCGACAAGATCTAATGGCCCAAAAGTCTTTCGTGTTTAACACAACAAGCCACTAAACAAGCCATCGACCCCAAAAAACTAAACAGGCCACTAATCCTCCGTACCCCACGTATCATCCAACTGCACGCACGACTCCTCTGAGAAACGCACCACACGTTCTGTCCCCGACGCGAGCGCAGGGCCGCCGTCCCGTCTGCCACTCCGAACCTCCGCGGATCGCCGTAGGCATCCCTGCCCGCCACTCCTCCTCTGCTGCAGACGCCAGCGCACGGCCGCCGCCCTGCCAGCCGCTCCTCCTCCGCGGATCGCCCTTCTGCTCTGCTTCCCAACGGATGCATCGCGGATCGCCATCGCCATCACCGCTCGCCGCTCCTCCTCTGCTTCCCCACGGGCTCGCCGCTGTCCGCTCTCCTCTTGGTCGGCTGCTGCCCCACGGACTCGAGTGCGGTCCGCCAACGCCGCCACGTTCAGGCCCTCGCCAGCGGCAAATTTTGATCAGGTTTTTTTCACATTAACATCAAGCCACCAGTTGGGTGTACGGTGTACCTCGTACTCTATATAGCAATCAAAGGGATCTGGTTTCATGAAACACCATGGATAGGCCAACAGAATAATTAGAAGAAACCCATGTGATTTTCCTTTTGGTAAACCATTACGACGTGCTTCATATTCAGTTTTCTGCTTGCATGCTTGAAGTGTATATAGATTGCATGTTTCTGTTCTGGATTTATCCGAACCATTTGATTCCAAATTATATGTAGTCAGGAGGAGATTTCTACAGGGTCTATAGGGCGAAGCAAAAAAAACTCTCAGATATCTCTTTTGATTGATGTGAAATTCATGTCTTTACAGGAATTGACAATTTTGGAAGGTGAGAATAGATACAATGCAGAGAAACAAAAGCACTCATACATCTCTTTTAAATATTGGGTCTGTACTTTGCCACTCATCATATTATAATACTACTATATATAGAAAGGGTGGAGCTGATAAGTGAGGTAGTACCCAACTGAAGTATCGTTTTGTTTTTCAATTTCTTTTTCGTACCTAGGACTTCCTTGTACTGATATATGCAGATAGCCTTATATGAGCCTCCAATTCAGCTTGCAGTTGCTCAACTATGATGTATTGTGCTTCCATATGCTTGTTTAATAATCAGTTGTGGGAAAATAGCCACAAAACTAACAGTTGGTCAAACAAACATCAAAAGCTGGTCTGATAAGCTGAATTATCATAATCCAACGCAATGCCAAACAGAGCCTATTAAACTGCAAGAAAAGTACTACATAAAAGCTTGTGAACTTCTAAGGATCCAGTTTCGATCCCTGTGTATTTCTCGCAACATTTAAGAATCCAGTCTAGATCCCTGTGTATTATGAATTTATTAGAGGTGTACCATCATTATGTGCTTGACCTGATTTAAGAAGTTCGCCATTTTGTTTTTTTAATCCCATTGTTTTTTAAACATGACACTGATGAAGAATCATCATCCACCTCCATCCCCGGTAGGATCAGGGGAATGTTGCCTGTTTAAAGACCTCAAGAATATGCCTATTCATGTGAATGCAAATCAAGCGGGCGAAGAACTACGAGAAAAAACCCCAAAGAGTGGTCAAAATTGGTGGGCGCGAATGTCCAATGACAAGAGAGCATAATACATCCAGAAGCGACGGGCGGTCCGCGCAGAAAAGAAGGCTGCATCTCTGATTAGCATTGACCATGAGCAAGTACGTCAAACACATGGTTCGTTCATTAACTTTGCAGAGTACTGTATTGAGAGATTGTGATGTCGTAAGTAATGTGTTATGTTTCCTATTGTTGCAGGTGTAATATGTATCACTGCAGCCTCGACTGATATGAACCATCGCCCAGAAGATGCAGGCGTTGGGTGCAACAAATGAAGTGGTCAAGGGTGGTATGCAAGTCTATCCGACGAGAAGAAAGCAGAGCACTGCAAGAAGCTCCGGATCTCCAGACTAGCAAAGAAAGCTGCAGCCACCAACGTCCAAGTATCACGTGGACGTTTCGACAAATAATTTCTAACACTATGAAGTGCATATGATGCAATGTAGCACTGTAGGTATTGGTCAACTTGAATCAACACAATCTTCCGTCAAGATGCTAAACACACCATGCAGTGGGTCATCTATGATTAAGGGGCCCAGGGACAAGAAAGCTTTCTGCCTAGAAGTAACTCAGTTCGATCAGTTCAACTGAAAGGTATGCTGGCGAATCATTACGGACTGACTCATTTCGAGTTTACAGACAAAGTATTCTAACCATTTATCGGTGTCAGAGGCATCTTCTGGGAAGAAACGGCGGCGTTTGAGAGAACAATATGTTTGGATGATGGCAGAAGATAAAGAAGGTATGTTGAGTAGGAAATGTTTGGACCATTTAGTACAGCAGCTATACATTTATGATACAGATGAAGCCTTGGAACACAGGGTGAAACGCTCTCTGGATCTTGATATCAATCTCGTACGGGTGATCTTACATATATTGGAGAAAATTATCCGATTCCTATACACATTCAGACTTGTGTATTGACAATGCTTGCTTGTTAGATAAGAGGTGACACTCCTGTTATACAAGAAGAAAGAACTACTGACCTTGCCAATCAGATATTCAGAGTTTTGTAGATGTTGCTGCAATTACAGAAAGTACTTAATGTCAGTGGTTGCACTGAAATTGATTCTCTGCTGCTCTGTGTCATCTGCATAGATTTGTTACCTTTTGAGTGAACTATGAATCTATGATGCACAACTGTTCAATCCAACTCATCTTCTACATTTGCTAGGCCTCATTCTGTAGGATAGCACATGGAAAATGACATGCTTGTCTATACTAACCAGTAACCGTTTGAAAACAAACAGTACCTGAAATAAGAAGTTTGAGTGACTATGTATCCATGTGAGATTATTTATTTATTTCCTCAAAGATATATTCTTGAAAAGGTACAATTCCTGCCTGTTGTCTTATGTCCCCTTCCTCAATTAATGCCACCATATCTTGTAGTATCAGTAGCAGGCTTTATTATTGTAAATCTGTGATGCAAACTCCTGTCCTGATGGACCCACTGTCAATGAACTCTATACCTGTACATTATTATACAGATTCTAGAGTATCAGTTTTGTACTGTATATCTTATTGTTTATGAAAAAGGCTGCTGATACAGGTACTCTTTGGCCACTGGAGAAGCCTGTGCTCTGTAATGCGTTGGTGAATTACACACCGGCACATCTCCGGGAAGATGCTGATGCAGGCGAGCCACCATATAAAAATCAGGGACTTTTTTTAGACAAATCAGAGAAATTCTCAGTAAGTGGCACTCTAATGCAAACTTAAATGATAATAAAAAAATATCGAATGCTATTTTTAACCTGAATTATTTACTTGGCATATGATTATCTTCTTTACCGCCGACTAATGTGTTCAAATGTTCACCATATTATTGGTGGAAGTAATTTTGCATTGGTTGTTTGGAGCGCTCAAGTTTTGCATCGAAAATTACGGTTGTTTGTTTTAGTTGGTTGTTTCCAAGCTTTCACTTCATATTCTCAACTTCGTCTCAGCCGCTTTCAAGCTTAAACAGAGTAGGTCACCTATATGTCAGGTCCACACATGTATAAATTAGCGTAAAAAATGTTTTATGCTAAGAATCTGTGCATACTGGAAGGGGAAATTAGATTATACATCTCGGTACCTCCAAAGAATATATATCAGATGTTTAAATTTTCATTTTTTTGCTTTGTTTCAGGATTGATGGAGAAGTTGGTCTGTAGTTCAAGCTGGATCGTGATTTACATGGCTAGCCTGACCACAAATTATTCTAAGCTTAGTAGAAAACTCACATATATGATAACGGTTTAGAACTTCAGTCTAATTTCTACATGATTCTCAATGTGCAGATTTTACTTTTGTTTACCTCTAAAAAATATGTTAATTTCATTTAACCATTTTCTGCTAGGAATAATGTTGATTTGAATTCCTTTAAACTTTCCAGCCAACCTCGAAGCCTACCACATAACTAGAAGCACAGTTGTTCCATTACATAGATAATGTTTATTAGGTTTGGGGAGTTATGACCCTTTGCTGCTTTTCATTTTTTGGGGGACTGTACCATACCATGTTCTGAGTATTTAATGTTGGGATTAAAGTCTATAATGAGCCCACATGATTTCAATGATAAGCTGGCTTGAAGTATTTTTTATGCTTTAGATGGCTTGCTGAGATGACAAAAGATATTGTATGGCCATTGCTTTATACTCACTGGTTACCTCCCATCTGGAGCTTAGTGTTAGTATCAACAAGTCATGTTACCCATCACATTGATGGTGTGTGTCCATGTTATCCACTGGCAGCACACCATTCCTTGTGATTTGAAACTCCTTTTTTTTCATTAGTTTTAGTTCTATGCAGTCATGGAATAGGAATGGTCTCAATCTACCAATTTGCAAGGTTAGTTTTCATTGTTTTGCATTTTGACATTCTACTATGCGAAAACTCCTAAGATAACAACTTAATATTCTCATTCAGGATGGGGACCAGCTAAGGAAGCACTTCTTGGTGCACCTACGCAGTTACATTGACAATACTAAGATAGTAGTGTCTTTTTGGCTCTGTATGCATATGATGCTATATTAATTTTTTTTTGATTTCTAATATTTTTAGTGCAATCAAAATATCTTTTTGTGTATGTTAATTCTCACATATATTTGTAATATTAGGCGAGACGTGCATTTGCACGTACATGCTTACTAGTATCTAAGAGTAATAAACTATACAGTTGGACAAAGATGTTCTCTGCCCCTGTTCACTAGAGGACTATCCAAGAAATCCCCTATTCAGCATATCAAACAAACTTTCTTGGTTTCATTAGCATAAAGATATTAACTTTTAAGTTTCATTCCCTGCGGTCCTTTATCTCTTGAAAAATGTTCAAGTGTATAGCTGGCCGCAAAATCAAAATTCAAGGCATGATTTTGTTGTCATTCTGAGAATCAAATCAAACATCGACCATAATATTCCGCCGTGTTGCGGAGAGCTGTGAAGATTCATCCCATCTAGGAGTCCTACATAACCATTAGGAACAACATTAGATAGCACAATAAAACCATATCGACATGCTTTCTAACAGCAAGGCGGCTTCAGGTAGCCTTGTTGTGAAGGCAGGAGGTACAAGTAAGTAGAGCCCCATTCCACTCTCTGATGTCAACAAAAAGGCCTGGATGGATAACTCATCCATTAAAGAGGCTGAAGCGATCCTCCTCCGTGGCCGGCTTAGCCCACCCCAGCTCCTTCTCTTCATCCTCAACACCACAATCGTCGGCACCATCATCTGAAATTAGATATGGTTCCAATGTCGAACCCAAATCCTTGGTACCATTCGCATGCTTCGCTAAGGGTCCATCGGATCATTTTGTCCGGCTCAAACATCCTACATAATACGTTATAGATGTTTGAGCCATGGTGGAACATGGTGGAACCTTAAGATTAGTTTTCTGTGATTTGTTTGAAGATGTTTGGGTTAGATTTCGTTTAGAAGGAAGATATACTAGTTGTGTTGAAGTACTTGCTATTGTGTAGTATTGGATTTAGAGATAAAAAAAAATATCGTGTTGAATCCTAAGATTATTTGTTCCTAATTAGTCTCGACTGGGGAACGCATGTTCATCTCTGGTGACTGGACAAGACGACACCGAGGGGGGCTGCGGTTGGGCTAGGTCCCACCCACGGCCCCGCGTGAACTACTTAATTCAGGGCAGCAACGGCATGACACTTGGCGTTTCAAGCGTGCCACGTAGGGTGAGAAACGCGGGCGTGGCTTGACCGTGGGCCACCGAAGAAACACGCAAGGGTTTGTCGTTTCCATATGGATAAGAAACGCCACGGGCCTTGACGTTGCAAAAAAAAAAAGGTCATCTTGCAAAATAATCTGGTGAAGAGGTTATTTTGTGTGCTCAAGTTTTCTAACAAGGCCCCTCCTCCGCAGAACAAGACAAGGCACGGCAGCAAAAATCCCCCCTCCCTTCTCCCTCAGAAGCCCCTGGGATACCCGCAAATTACCTTTCCCTCTCACATTTCCCTTCACCTTCTCTCCCTCCCTCGGCTGCACCTGCAAAAAGACAGGCTTTTCCTCTCCTTTTCCGCTGCTCTGCTCTTCATCACACGCCGCACGGCTCACGACGCACCCACCACCATCACGCCTCCGACTCCTCCGGGACTGCTCTGCTCGCTCGCCCCTATCCACCCACCACCCCACCTTCCCCTCCCCACGCCTCCTCTCCCCTCCCCTCGCGCGCGCACGGCAGGCTCCGTCTCCGTCCGTCGCCGTCCGTCCCCGGAGGCAGAGCAAGAAAGGTAGCACCACTGCTTCTCCCTCCCTCTCCCCTCCGACGGCCGCTTCTTCCCCGGTAGATCATCCCGCGCGCACCGTTATCGGGTGTTCTTTCCGCGGCCGATCCTCCTGCTGGCGGCGCAGGCAGGAATGGGGTTTTTGGCCCCCTGGTTTTGGCCGATTCTTCTTATTTTGGGTGCGGGTTTCTTGCCACAAAAGGGGCAGATTTTGGGCTGCTGCTCCAGGGCGCTCCGATTCGGAGATTCCGCTGGGGTTTTTAGCACGGACCAAAATCAACATCAACTGAATGAGGAAATTTCCCTCAAAAAGGAAAACTGAATGAAGAAATGAAGTGCAGATGTAGTAAGTAGGACGGTAGCCACGGAAGTGCTGGAACGGATTGTTCCGTCCGGCCATGGATTGTTGTTCTTGCTGTTGGCAAATAAACTGCAGATTTGGTGCCTTGTGTTGGATAATTGGCAGCAAGCAGGATGCAGCTCTTATTCTGCACTGGCAGCAGGGACAGGGAGGTTGTCACTCACGCTGACTGCTGCAGATGTATGGCGCCCCTCTAAGACCACTTAAAACCCCATGGGGAGTGAGGGGACTAGCTGCAATGCCAAATCGAATAACGCTGTTTGATTTATGTGTGTGCCTTTTAGTTTTGTGGATGGATACCAAAGTGCGCGCAACACATTGTGTGGCTCGATTTGGCTTAAGAGTGTAGAAAACATGCGTGTTGTGTGGCGTACACTAGATCTTGAGGTCTCTACTGGCATTTGATTTGGGTGTTCCTTTTAGTTTTGTGACTGCCAAATTGTGCAATTTGATATCGGCCAAGCGATTACTTACTACTGTAGTGTATGCAACACATTGCATCGCTCGGATGCGGGTTAAGGGCGTAGACACCATGCATGTTGTGCAGCTTACACTTGAGTGTAGAAAACTAGCAAGTACAATGCAGCTCCACAAACAAGGGAAGGGAACTAGTTTCAGCACCAAATTAAACAAGACCAGCATGGGAGGAAGTGGGTGATCCACACTTTCTGAGGTCTCTCGTGCAGTCGTGGTTGCGGGAGTGTCACTTCTCTATGTGTGTTCCATTCAGTTCTGTGGCTATCAAATCGCGCATCTTGGTATTGGCCAAGCGATTCATTTGCATCTCTCTCTCTCTCTCTCTCTCTCTCTCTC
>NC_041382.1:770928407-771035994 GCF_002162155.2 Triticum dicoccoides | reverse complement strand
TCTTTACAAGGCACCGGTGCTATATGTGTGCTGGTCATTTGATACTTGTGCTATATGTTTGCTGATCATTCGAATTAATAACGAACTGATATCGTGTATTGCTTTTTCTAAATAATCTTCTCCTCTGTGAACCAGTTGTCGGTGCAAGAATGGGACGCAAAAGTGACCTGGCTGACCAGCTGCAGGAGGATGGCATGAGTGCTGTTGCTGCTGAATATGAAGAAGGCAGTGAAGAGGAAGAAGAACCATTTGAACGTGAATTCTACGATGATGATGATGATGACGACAGCAATGGGGGTGAGCCAGAAACACAAGCTGTGGATCCTTGCGAAGATCCTTTGGCAGAAGAAGAGGAGGCTAATGAAGAGAAGCCTTGCGATGGCGCCGCCCCACTTGAAGATGAGGAGTCCAGTTATGATGAACCTTTTGTTGATGAACTCTGTTATGGAGAAGAAGACAGTGGTGAGCAGGACTCGTATTATGCGGAGCCTTTCACGGATCAGCTCTGTGAAGTGGAGCCATGTGATGTTGAGGTGGCTCATGAGGAAA
The DNA here is from genome assembly GCF_002162155.2 of Triticum dicoccoides. Lineage (NCBI taxonomy): Eukaryota > Viridiplantae > Streptophyta > Magnoliopsida > Poales > Poaceae > Triticum > Triticum dicoccoides. Next base: position 771,035,445 of record NC_041382.1, on the reverse strand, counting down.
AGTTTGTGAAGAAAAAGTACAGTCCTGTTCAGGCTATCAAGAAGGAACAAAATGAGGAAGAGGTCCTAAAACGGACACTGAGAAAGGGCAGCAGCCATGAGCACAAGGCGGTACCAGTGACTGATGAAATTGAATTGAAGCCGTTCAAGAAACGATTGTCTGTCAGGTTTGCTACTGATGTATCTTGTTACACATACAGTACTGAAAGTTTTGGTGCTGCCAGGTTGGAGAAAAGGAAAGCTCAGTTTGATGACCAGGACAGCCACTTGTGTAAGAGGCAAGAACACACAGTTTCTTTGCCTCAGGACAGTGTCACGCTGAAAGAAGTGGATGACACTAACCTGTATGTGGGTAACCTGCCAACTTCTGTGACTTCTCACAAGCTCATCGAGCTATTTCTACCTTTTGGACGAATTGTTCAATCAAAAGTGGCGGATGATCGTTTCACTGGTGTAAGCCAGGGATATGGCTTTGTGAAGTATGCTGAACCTCGTAGTGCCACAACAGCTATTGAACGCATGAATGGGCGCCTGGTTGATGGGAAAACATTAGAGGTTAGAGTAGCTGCAGTTCCACCATCAGTATCCTATCCATCCATGCAGGCTGTGTCAGAAACTTGCAGTCTGCCATCAAAGGAAGTTGACCCGTGTAGGCTGTACGTATGCAACCTCCCCTTATCCATGGACACGCTGAAGCTACTCGAGCATTTTCTGCCTTTCGGGAAAGTAACTGATATAAAGGTACCCAGAGATCAAGCCACAGGTTTAAGCAAAGGATATGGCTTTGTGAAGTACTCTGATTCTCATCATGCGGCTCAGGCCATCACCCATTTGAATGGGTTTCTGGTTGAGGGTAAAAAGATAGATGTTCGAGTGGCTGAGGTCTCTTCAACCAGAACCATCAAGGAAATCGACATGGCGAATCTATATGTCTGCAACATTCCTGCATCCATTGACACAGATAAGCTGGTTGCACTTTTCTCGCCATTTGGTAAGATTACCCATGCGAGAGTGGCTGCGGACCAAGGCTATGGCTTTGTCAAATTTGCCAATTCTCAATGTGCTGCCGAGGCTATTGCACTAATGAATGGATCACTGGTTGAAGGGGAAACTCTAATTGTCAGAGTCGCAGGGCTTTCACCACTTGCATCCAGCTCAGTTGTACAAGGCTCACCAATTCCCTCGCCAGAAATGAAGAAATCTAGACTGTACGTCACTAACCTTCCGCGGTCGATGAACGCTGATAAGCTGGTTGAGCTTTTCGTGCCCTTTGGTAAGATCAGCAAGGTTGTGATCAATCTGGAGTATAGCCTAGTGTATTATGCAGATGCAGCATCAGTGACCACGGCTGTTGAACACATGGATGGGTACCTGATTGGTGGAAAGAGTCTAGTAGTCAGGCGATCAGACTCTTGTCCAACCGCTGCAGCAGCGCATGCTCCTTTATCATCACAGTCAGCTGGCGGCACGCCCACAAGAGAAATTGACATGGCCAACTTGTATGTTGGCGGCTTCCCACCAACGGTAACTGGCGATCAGTTGGTCGAGCTTTTCCGGCCATTTGGACGAATTGTGCAATCCAGGATGTTTCATGGGTATGGCATGGTGAGGTACAGTGATCCTTTGTCTGCTGCTGCTGCAATTGATGAAATGGATGGTTACCAAATCGGAGCAAGTACCCTGGCTGTGAGAGTAGCAGGCCTTCCTAATCTAATGCCTCGGGTGGATTGTCTAACAGCACCACAGGTGCCTCCTGGCAATGAGCAGAAAGAGGTTGACTTGACCAACCTATATGTAGGCCATCTCCCGCTCTATATCACCACCGAAAGGCTGACCGAGATCTTTCTGCCATGCGGCCAAATCACTCAAGCAAAGGTAGTCGTTGACCGGCACACCGGAGTGAGCAAGGGATTCGGATTCGTCAAATTCGCTGATACTTATGCTGCTGCTGCGGCTCTGAGTTACATGAACGGTTACCCGCTGGAGGGGCACATCTTGGCGGTCAGAATAGCCAATGTCCATCCAAATGATATGAGCAGCTACATGGCGCGTCTCTACTCCCAGTTCAAAGTCCCTGATCCCTCTACCATGGCGGTTGGAGTGCCAACATCGTCGTATTGGCCGCCGTGCTATTCTGCTGAATCAGCTTACGCAGAGGATTATCGGGGGCAGGGAACTGATGCTGCTGCTTCTCAAACGTCTCAGCTGCCTGAATCTGTGTCAGCCAGTTCATCATTTGCTGCTGAAAGGGATTGGTCTCCTGTGTCAAGCCATGTCGCCGACAGCTCTCAGCAGCAGCCTTCAGCAGGCTGGGCCGGTCCGCCTGGCTTCGAGCCCCTCCATGCGCATGCGGCAGTCTCTCCTCCTCCGCCAGTGGTACCTTGGGCTGGCCCGCCAGGCTTTGAGCCCCATTCCATCCCCAAGAAGGAAGATGGCGCCACCGCGACTAAACCTTCCCAGCCTTGCTCCAAGGTCCATCTGGCAGAGTCAGGAGGCAGCCAGAAAAGGCGTTCCATCGTCTAGCACCATCTGCTTCCTTCAGGGCACACTTGTGGTCCATGGAGCCCTCAATCGGCCCCAGATGATGTTCTTTTGTGCTCAGTGGATCTCTTGCATTGCTTCTGGCAGAAAGAAAAACCCATGTGCTAATTAGCATCATTTGGTTTAGCCATGTACTTAACTAGTACTGTAGTAGTAGACTTTGGTAGTTAGGGCGAGCTCGAGCTGCTGGTAAAATGAAGAAAATTAATTGTCAGTGTAATCGTATTGTTAATTAACCTGCATGCATATAGCAGCCTTGCATGGTTATTTGTGATGCCAACTGATGACCACCATTTCACCAGTTTCAGTTCCATTCCCATGCTATCAATGCTTGCTGGTGTGATGCATTCTGAACTTTTAACTATGCTATCAATGTATTATTTGTTCAGTCAAGTTTCAGTTCAGTTCTTTTCTGTTTTGGTTTCAGTTAAATTTACTCATGAGATGATAAACTCACGCGCCTGCTGGATTTCGCTGGTTTTTTGTTGAGTCGACATCTTTGAACATAAATCATGCCATTATTATTTATTTTAAAAAGTATAATTATTCATTTGTGCTTCTAATTTTTCAACCGAGTTTCAAATAGTTTTTCTTCCAGGTGTTGGTGTTTGCCTTGCCCAATCAGCACTGCCATTCTAGCTCCTAAGTTTCACTGGCATGCAGCCTGCATTTTGTTTTTCCTTTAGTTTATCTCTTGAAAAATATAAGCGCAAAACTGATTGAAGTAGTTGAAGTAGAGCTCTGTTTCCTTGCAGTGAGCTATCCAGTTGCCTGTTTTTTCTTAACCTTTAATGATGTTTGCATTTTATTTCTCATGAGTATTTTGTGCCCATAAATTTGTGGCTTCTAAAAAGATGGATGCATGCATTGGCACACCATGTGATAAGCGCAAAATGGAAACAAGGCAAAAAAGAAGCGATTGATTGGCACACCATGTGTCAGCAAATGAGGTATTGCATGTGTAAGCAAATCTGTGAAGATACTTCTCTGTGAGAAACAACCATCTAGATGCCTGTTACTGTTAAGGTAGTACTCCCTCTGTAAAGAAATATAAGAGCATTTAGATCTCTAAACACTCTTAAATTTCTTTACGGAGGGAGTACTTATTTGTTTTCATTATGCAGTACTCCACTTGTGTCTACACTGAAGGTATCACATCACTGATCACAGATGTATATATAGGTAACTTATATTTCTTTACGGATGGAGTAATCCTGAAGTAGATTCACTCGTTTGCTCAAGTAAAACCAGAGTACTGACTGACTGACTCTCTACTTATACTTCATAAAAAGAGAGGCAAAATAAGTCAGTAGCATCATGCTACCAGAATAGTACAAGTCAGCTAGCACCAGTAACTAACTAATCAGATTATTTTGCAAAAAAAAACAAGGCAGATTAATCTACAGAGAAATAATACTTCGCACAACACATAACTCAGAAGTCAGTCTTGCGCAAACAAAGAAGTTTCCTGGTGGATACAGAGCACAAGTTCCAGCGCCGTCCCATCCTGATATCAATGCTTGATATATGTGCTTTTGGGGAGAGATATTTGAAGAGAAACCATGTTATAAATTATTATTCGTGGTGTTTGCAGAGATATTTGAACGAGGTCTTGCTTTAGCATGGATCAGGGCCACTCGATGCTGATCTTCGCATTGCCGGCAATGGGCAGCAACGCCTGCACCAACTCATCGACCCTCGGATGTTCTTCTCGGCAGTAGATTTTGATCCTCTCGATGCAAGGGTAGCTGCCTGAGGCCGACGGCGGCGCTCTCCTTGTTGGCGGCAAGGCTTTGCATGTGCTGCATTCCTCCTGCAGAATATCAACACGAAGGTGGTAGTGTTAGTAAGAGTTCTAGCAGACCAATTGGTACTTGGACATATATACTTCTCAGTAAGTACCATTTCGAGCTTCAAAGTTAGCTCCTTCAGCTTGTCTGAGAGCTGGAGAATGCGGTGCAATGGGTAGAAGTCAGCAGTCATGACCCAATCAACCAGCACCAGGCTTGTCAGGTTGCTAAACGTTGGGCATGTTAGCATACCTCCCTCAAATGCGCGCTTCAAATTCATCCATCAGACACCAAAGGAACATGTTACAGTGTTGCAAAGAAAATATAATACTAACATATACAAGGGGAAACTGTCAGTTTAAAAAAAGAAGACCGTCCCTTAACTTTGAACCCAGAAGCAGACTAACTAGGCAAGCAAATACATTCTCTCTCGAAATAGGCTTTCACCCCGTTTTATAAATAAAGAAAGCAAACACCATGTTCGTACAACAAGTTCAAGTGCAGCAAAGCAGATAAATACATTCACCTACACTTGTATGGGTAAGAAAAGAAAAAAAGACATTCTTACCTCATGTAATGGCGCATGCAGCTCCAACGTTGTGGCATGCGGAAGGCCATCAAGTAGATGATGATCCATTACTGTGCCCATATGATGAAAAGATTTAGACCTTAGATTAATCAAAGCTGTCACCAGAGAAGACAGATCCCTAGTTACTATAGCACCAGCATATGGGTGAAGGATAGAGAGATGGGTAAGGTTCCTAGCACAAATCAGGAGACTGGAGATAATGAGGCAGTGACTGATATCCAGAACCTTGAGTGACCTTGATGAGATCTCCTCATGGTCACAGACACTGCACAACTCCAGCTCTAAATGTTCAAGAACAGGGCAGTCGTAGTTCAACGGCCTAAATAACCCATGTTTCAACGTGACAGATTGCAGCCTGATTATTTTGAGGTGCCGAGAAGGAAACACTGCTGTGCTATCCAAACGGAGAAATCCAGAAATATGAAGGAGACGAACTTTGTGCATAATGGCATGACGAATCCATGCGGAACACGTGGTACTATCAGCACGGTAGGCATGGATTCGGGCTTCATCCAAGGAAATAGCACCGTCACGCAAGAGCAGCAAGCGGTCCCCGAACTTCTCCAGCTTGCATTGATCCACAAAGTCTTCGCCGTCGATGCGGATGAATGGTGTAGAGCACCAAAGAAAGCGCCATCTTGGTGAGAGAAGACTTGTGCGCACGACCTCCGGCATCGGCAAGAAGGACATCACATGGTGGAGCAGATCGTCTGACAGGCTGCTGAGCCTGTCGACACCATTCCCGTTGCCTCCCGCACTTTTTGAACCACAGGGAATGGATGTTGGTGCTGGCATTTCATCAAGCAGGACGGCTGCATGAATCCACAAAGGGCAAGGGCAAAGCTAAATAATCAAAATCACAGGTATACACATTTCAAAAAATCCTTGATACACACGAAGACATGAAACGATTTCAATCATGAAGCAACCATGTTGGCAATCACACAATGAAATCTTATATGTAAAAGCATACAGATTAGGAAAGGGAAACACATATGCAGCCTTGAGCGAAAAATTGTGGAAAGTTTAAGCTGTAAATACCACCATCCTTGACATAAATAGCTCAACCAAGTCTCACAACATTTCAGTTCAGGAAATATGTTCCAAATGTGTACATTTCGAAGCAATTGCATCAATTATTCAGTTGTATATAAGCAGGAAGCAGAATTGCATGATTTGCATCAAAGGAGATATGACATGAACATGAATTGACATCAATTGTATGGCTGACATGAACATGAATTGGCATCAATGGCAGTATAAGCAGGAGCAGTGTATGCATCAATGATTCATCTTCATCATACCAGATCTGCAGGAAGGTCAAATGTACCTTGCTTAACTTGCTACGGCAGGTCGGCAGTGCCGGTCTGGCGCCGCGGAGGAGCCAGTGATGGTGCGGAATGCGGACGCCCTGCAGGTTGGAGGCGAGCCGGCGAGTGGAGAGGACCGTGCGGCCAGCCGGCCGGCGGCGTGATGGGAGTGGGCTAGGTGGCGTCCGCGTCCCTCTCTGCGGTTAGGAGAGGAAGTGATTTTTTTTTCTTTAGGCGAAGGAGAGGAAGTAATGGGAGCGGGCTGCTGCCTCACTGGGCTGAGGCCGATGGGTTGCTATTTTGGGCCTCGAAATCTGTCAAATATGATGACATGATAAAAAAAATCCTCAGAATTCTCGGTGGGCCACGGTCGGGACTCCCAGTAAACAATATATCAATTATATCCACTCTAACCAGAGTCCATTGAACCCTAAAAAAAACAGAGTCGATTGTCAACTCATTTGTTCGTTTGGCTCAAAAAAACAACTCATTTGTTCGTGACTGGACACATTGCCGAGCTGGAACAGATTCGCGTCCTAACAGTGCCACAAGCAAGACCAGCTTGTCCGATGAGTGTAGTTGTGCCAAGATGGGGATCACCTCCTGAAGGGTGCACTAAATTCAATGTCGATGCAGGGATCTCCCACGATCATGATGTTGGTGTAGCTACTGCAGTATGTCGCGACCGTGATGGCACCTATCTTGGATCACCAATGTTGGTTATTCGGGGCCTTCTAGACTTGGGGACAGTTGAAGAAATAGCGTGCCGAGAAGCACTGACATTGGTGGACGATCTGGGAATCCGTCACCCTTTGGTGGCTTCAGACTGCAAACTGGTTGTTGATTACATTTAGAAGGGTGGGGAGGAAGCTGTGAAGAAATTATTAAAGAGATTAGAGATGAGGAAAAGACTCTTATTTCTTGTAACTTATTTCATGAATCTAGAGGTTTGAATGCCGATGCTCATAGGTTAGCTAGATTTGGTGTCTATCGCACTCCAGGGAGACACGTTTGGCTGGGCAACCCCCACGATCCTTTATTGATCAATATAAACACTTTGATTGATTAATAAAGCCCGGTTGTTTTCGCTTAAAAACATTTTAAAAGGAACTGGCCAATTAACTTTGGAAAACTCACTAGTGCAGAACCGGGCAATAGCACCAGTTCGTAAGGTCCTTTAGTGTCGGTTTCGTAACCGGCGCTAAAGTGTAGGCACTAAAGCCCCCCCCCCCCCGGCGTAAAGGGCAACCACGTGGCACGAGCCAGCTTCGGGGGCAGGGAGCCCTTTAGTACCGGTTGGTGTCACCAAGCGGTATTAAAAGGTTGGGGGGTTTGGGTTTATGATTTCTTTTTTATTTAATTTTGTGTTTTTCATTTAATTCTTTTTCGTTTGCTGGTATTTTACGATACTACATATTGTACACATTATGCATATATATAAATAGAATTTCTAGTAGAACCGATCATAATATATATATATATATATTCGAATGTCTCACAACCACGATTAATTAATTCACACATATATACACACATGTATATATACAATTTCTCCTAATTGGTGCCTTCGGAGCCAGTGCCATTAGCCTAATTGGTGCCTTCGAAGCACGATAACAATTGAAAGTGGTTCATGGGGGCGGTAGCGGGTAATAGTATTCTCCTTTAGGATCTATGATCTGGTCGAGCAAAAATCCCGCTATTTCCTTTGAATTGCTTGTATGCGCTCCGTTGGTAGGAGCTGCTCCCGCACCTCTTTGAACTGTTAAGAAGGAGATCAATATGCATGTGTATTAGTTGTGTGACTAGATATCGATAATGGTGTAAAAATTGTGAATAGTGTTATGACAAACGTACCCACTTCTGTCTTTGAGATTTGCTCCTTTCGGACGCCATCATGCGAATGTTCTCGCAAACATAGTATGCACACAGATTATTCTCCGGCGCCTGCTTCAGGGCCTTTACGAGAATGGAATTTGATCAGATAATAATTAATCAAGCATGATAATTAAAGAGATGGCAGCTAGCTAGTACTACTTAATTACTTACCTGGGGTCGATACCATTTCAGATTTTGGTTCCATGGGCCTGGAGTGGCCCTGATGAACTTTGCCCAAGCCCTGCCTGCCGACAAAGAAAATGAATAAATGGGTTATTAAATAGTTGTTATCAGGAAATGACGAACTAATTAAATAGGCTGAGATATAGTTAATAATGATTGAAATTACCTGTTGACTATCCCCTTCACGATGGTGTAGTCACTTGCTTTCTTAAGTAGTGAGTCTAGTACTTCAACTGTTCCTTTATCAACTTTAATGATTAACAAGATCCAGTGAAATCTGCATGCACACACGTTTGCATGTCTTAATTAAGCGGGCATATGTAAGCAAAAACATGTAGCTAGCTAGTAGGCAAAAACAGAATTTGTAGTATAAGACAGTGTGACTCACTCGAAGTTGTAAGGAAGTAGTATATCTTCATTGTATTTGAGGCGCTTGAAGAACTCTAGCATGCTTTCCTTTACACTTTTTTTCGTAATATGGATCTAATTTCCATGTGTATTCATTAATGGTATTTGGGTCAACGAACCCAATGCCATATCGTCCACCTTTTTTCATTTTATAAATCTTCATTCTGCATAATACCACAGAAAAGAATATAGTGAGGATAATTACAGGTAACGGTTGATCAAAATGATCACTACAGCTAGCTTGAAAGTTAAATTACAGGAAGAAATCACTTACAGATGATAGATTTGTCGAGTGCGTCTTGATTGTATAGCTGAAACAGTTCTGAATACTCAACGGCCAGAGCTTTCTCATGGTAGTAATGCTCCTCCTTGACATTCACCATGAGGGACTCTCGATTGGAAATCTTGGTAATGTCCATGTACCATCGATGCAATTCATACATTCTCGATGGGAGGTTCTTGACCTCGTCTGGCTCGACCAAAGGTTGGCCCTGTACATATTTCCATTTTATTTCCTCCTCTCTAGTCGGAGACATGGGCTCGATATCGAGGAGTTGTCCAACAGTGATCCCGATCGCTTTAGCCTGCGCAATATGCTCCTCGTTTATTACCACATCGCCCACCCCGGGAACGTTAACGGTTTGCCCACAATAATATTGGGCGCGCCTACTCTCATGTGTTGTTGGCACAACAAGCGGGGGGATTGATTGCGCCGCCTGTTCTCCCAGCTAGGGAACGGTTTTACCGCTCCTTTTGCCGGCTGATTTGCTCGAGCTCGAGCTCGCCTCTTTCTGTAGACGTGCTCGATTTAACTTCTTGATGTGGCGCTCATAGTCTGTGTCAATAGGCTTGGGAGCTGGTGCTCTGGTCATACGACTGGAGTGGTCAATCTTTTCCACAGACACTTTCTCCCTTGGCGGCGATGGCGGTTTCGGTGCAAAATGGGCTTCCACCTCGGCCTTCGATATGGCTACGTTTTCCTCCTCGGATTTGTCATAAGGCCTCTGCGGAAGAGGCGCGAGGCTTGGACCATATTGAAATCGCTTGCCTCCGCCTGTACCTCCAGTACTACCTCGACTTGTACCGCTACGCACCATAGCTGAGGTGGCTCTCTTCCGTGATTGCTAAGGCGGCGAAGACGGCTGATGTGGCTGAGTTGAAGGAGGAGGAGTGGCCTAAAGCTGTGCCGGACTTGGAGGAGGAGTGGCCTAACGCTTTGCCGGACTTGGAGGAGGAGGAGTGGCCTGAAGCTGTGCCGGACTTGGAGGAGGAGTGGCTTGACGCGTTGGTGGACTTGGAGGAGCGGGAGTCTGCTGACTCGGTGGCGGACTTTGACGAGGAGTCGGATGACGCGGTGTCGGTGGCCTTCGAAAGATGATGCAATCCTTTCTCCATAGGATGATACGATGGTTGGCCTCTTCCAGTGTGTGCTCATCGTCACCTTCAGGAATGTCAAGCTCTAGCCCCGAATATTGGTCCACCATCTCATCAACCAAGACACGAGCATAGCCCGCTGGAATCGGGTTGCAATGGAAGGTTGCCTCGGGGGGATTTGTAAAAGCAAGGGCGTCCGCCACCTTCATGGATATGTTCTTCATTTTGAAGTGTAGCTCGCAGTTAGTGTTCTCCATGATGTCATCCACTGGGTAGCTATCCAGCAATGCGTCGCCCGGGGCGGAACCCACGCTGCTTCTCGGCATGGATGGGACGGTGCTATCCAATGGTGGATCATCCGCTAGCTGCTGAGACCCCCTTTGCTGGCTAAGTGAGTCGATCTGCTCCTGCTGCCGCTGGAATTTGACTGCCAAGTCCGCGTGCGCTGATTCTAGGCCTTGAAGGCGTTCATAGTCTAGCTTCCTCTGCTCCTCCTCCATCTTTCTCTTATTCTCCTCCGCAATCTTCTTTCTTGCACGGGTTCTGTAGTCGGCGTTCCAGTCCGAAAACCCCTCATACCACGGCATAGCGCCCATGCCTCGTGTTCTTCCCGGGTGTTCAGGATTTCCCAGGGAACGCGTAAGCTCGTCGTTCTCTCTGTTGGGCTCGAACACCCCCGATCGAGCCTCTTCTATTGCAATAAGTAGCTTATCTTCGGCTCCGTCCAGACATGCCTTCTTCGAAACTTTGCCTGTCTTCGAGTCCAACTCCCCCCATGCGCATAGAACCAAGTCCTGCACCTGGGGGGCCAGCTCAATGTTTCTGGAGTGACACCTGCATCCAGCATCTCTTTCTCGGACTTATCCCACTTAGGCATTCCCACCGCATAGCCACCTGGCCCCAGCTTATGGAACTTATCCTTTTTTGCGGCATTGGCCTTGTTTATTTTCGACCGTTCCTTAGATAATTTCGAATCCTTGAATTTCACGAAATCGTCCCAATGAGCACTTTGCTTCTCTAGTGTTCCCTCGAATACTGGAGTCTTCCTTCCTCCCTTGACGTACTTGGCCCATTCATGAATCTTGTGGTTCTTGAATGCAACCGCCATCTTCCTAAGAGCAGCGTCCTTGACTTTCTCCACATCTGCATCTATGAAATGATCTGGTAGGGTGAAATGTTCCATGAGCTTTTCCCAAAGCAGAAGTTTTTGTCTTTTGTCGACAAAAGTAACTCCTGGACGTGGCTTTGTTGGCTCTCTCCATTCTTGAAGGGAGATCGGGAGTTGGTCCTTCACAAGAACTCCGCACTGACGAATGAACTTGTCCGCAATCTTCTTAGGCGCTAATGGTTCGCCATTAGGTTTGATGGCCTCGATATTGTACTTTACGCCCTCCTTCAACTTTTTATTCGGGCCTCGTTTCCTGTTGCCTGAAGATTTGCTCGATCCGGATGGCTGAAAGAAGAAAGATCGATTCGTTAATATATCTTCAAGTCATTTAAAACATGTGATGATCACCAGATACCTGCTTATATAAATATATATACCTCGTCGGTCTTTGTTGTTTCAAGATCAACATTTTCTTCGTCATGTTCATAGTTCATGACTTCATCAATTCGGTCGTCGCGATCGAATATCATATCACCCTCCCCGGTGTTGTTTAGATATTCGGAGCCGTCATAATCTTCTTCATCTGATCATCATCTGGCCCGCGAGGATTGCGTATGATATTGAACAGGGCCTCTTCTCCCTCTCTGCCAGTATTGTCCGCCATATGTTTTTTTAACTAATCCAAAAGAAATATATTCAAATTACAATGCATGGATGCAATCAATTAATAAGGAAAAACTGAATCAATCATAGTACATAATAAGCATCATCGAATATAATCTCGAATACGTCGTCTCGAATAATAGATATAATTTCGAATACATCGTCTCAAATAATAGATATAATCTCGAATACATCGTCTCGAATAATAGATATAATATCGAATACATCACTAGCTAGCTAGCTAGCAAGCTAATAAAGATCGAATACTACAGAGTAATCTAGGCCACTCACGGTTCCTGAGGTGCGGGCGGTGGACACCCAAAGAGAAGGAACCATCACTGGATCATAGCTCGGGTGATCTTCCAAAAGAACCTGCCAGGTATTGGAGTACCTGACGTCCATAGCAGCCATGTAGCGATGGACGTGCTCGTCCTCCTCTCTGACACGACGACGTACCACCTCTGGCGGGGCCGGCTCCCTGCGCACCGAAAGTGGCCCACGCGAACGCCACCAAAGGAGATGAGGGTCGACGACAGGACCCGGGGCCGGGTTCCTCACCAAGCGTCGCGCCCCCGAAGGTAGCACCTCCCAGTGCCAGCCCGGCGGAGCCCAGTCCCGGACATGGGTCCTCTGAAGCAGGACGTCGTCGCGAACGGGTCAACGGCGAGGATGCGGGCCGGGCATCGTCGACAACAAATACTATATGCCGCAAAAGTAAAGTAACATTTTTAAATGATGGATTGTGATTTCATATATGCAAATTCTAAATTTTATAACTAAAACTAACATTTCTAATATTTCTATAACTAAAACTAACATTTCTAATATTTCTATAACTAAAAAACATTTCTATATAACTAACATTTCTAATATTTCTATATAACTAACATTTCTATAACTAAAACTAACATTTCTAATAATTCTATAACTAAAAAACAGAAAGATTGCTAACAATTCTATAATAATGTATGTGTGTGTGTGTGGTTGGCGGCCGGGCAGCAGCTCACCGGTGAGGCGCGATGACGGTGGGCGGCGACGGGGACGGGGACGGAGACGGAGACGGGGCGGCGACAACGGGGACGGGGACGGGCCGGGTGGGGACGACGTACGGGAGGACGGGGCGGGGCGCGGCACGGCGACGGGAACGGGGACGGACGACGACGAGGGCGGCGACGAGGGGCGGCGGCGACGGGGCAGAGGAGAAAGAAGCAGGGAGAGATGAGAAAGTGACAATTTTTTTGAAGTGTTTTCTTATATAGAACCCACCTTTAGTACCGGTTGGAGCCACAAACCGATACTAAAGGTCTGTTTTGGCCAGGCGAAGCGGCGGGAACCGCACCCCCTTTACTACCGGGTCGTGGCACCAACCGGTACTAAAGGCCCCCCCTTTAGTACCGGTTGGAGCCACGACCCGGTACTAAAGGGTGTGCGCTGCCAGGCGAGGGGCGCAAAAGTTTAGTCCCACCTCGATAGCCGAGGGGCACTCGCACCTGCTTATAAGCCCCGCCGTCGCTGCTGTCTCGAGCTCCTCTCTTAAGCAGGCCTTCTAGGCCTACCTCTTCTGCGATGCCCTGTTGGGCCTACTGGGCTAGCGGGCCTGCATCCTGGCCCAACTAGGATTTGGGTTTCTAGTCGTATGCAGGCCGTTGTGGCCCAATAGGTGGGCTTTTTTTCGTATTTTTTTCTTTATTTATTTTTGTTTTATTTATTTTAGAGTTGTTTTTTTTGCTGTATTTAGAGTTTGTTTGTGAATATTTTTGCTTTAGGTACAAAAAACTACAAACTTTCTGTTAGTACCGGTAGTTTACAAATTTGAATAGTTTAAATTTTGAATTATTTGAAATTTGTGTGAATCATTAGTTTGTGAATAACTTAACTTTGAAAATAGATTTTTCAGTGATTCTTTTTTCTTATGTTTAATATTAGTGTGTTTTATCATTATATTCAATTTGGTAATGCTTAGGTTATTTAAAAAATGAAATGCCTTTGTAACAGATGAGTTTTCGTCTGAAACCCTGATACTTCGAAAGAGATTGTCCATTTTGTACACAAAGTGCATCCAGTTTTCGCGGTAACCCTCTCTACTTTTTTGCACATGCTATGTGGGTGAAATTATGATACCATGCCAACTTTCAACCTTTTCTGAGTTCATTTGAAATGCTTTTCAATTTCAGGGTCATTTAGCTGAAAAAATCAGTAAATGCATGAAAAATTTGCTTGCATATAAAATTTCTTCGCGTTTCAAATGCCAAAACATATAATTAGCTACCCTAACTATTACAGAGATTCCCTCCTGGGTGTGAAACACAGAAGAAAGAGATGATAGTGGAGCCGATCACAACCTAGATCTTTGGGTGTGAAACTTTTTCTTCGCGTGTGTCCCTTTGCGCCGTAGCCATGGAAAATCTTCATCATTTAATTGGATGCTCGGGTCAGTATTCACTGTGAATGGAGCAATTTCATCAAACTTTTCATAATCTCCTGAAATGTCTGTCTTGTCATCCACTCCCACGATGTTTCTCTTCCCAGAAAAAACTATGTGCCGCTTTGGCTCATCGTACGATGTATTCGCTTCCTTATCTTTTCTTTTTCTCGGCTTGGTAGACATGTCCTTCACATAAAAAACATGTGCCACATCATTGACTAGGACGAATGGTTCGTCTGCATACGCAAGATTGTTGAGATCCACTATTGTCATTCCGTACTGTGGGTCTTCCGTTACCCCACCTCGTGTCATATTGACCCATTTGCACCGAAACAAAGGGACCTTCAAACCACGTCGATAGTCAAGTTCCCATATGTCCTGTATATAACCATAATATGTTTCTTTTCCCGTCTTGGTTTCTGCATCAAAGCGGACACCACTGTTTTGGTTGATGCTCTTCTTATCTTGGGCGAGCGTGTAAAATGTATTACCATTTATCTCGTACCCTTTGAAAGTCATTATATTCGAAGATGGTAACTGGGACAGCAAGTACAGGTCATCTTCAATAGAGGCGTCATGCATGGTACGTGTTTGCAACCAGCTGGCGAAACTCCTGGTTTGTTCACGTGTAATCCAGTCATCAGACCGCTCCGGGTGTTTGGAGCGTAGCAAATTCTTGTGTTCATCCATATACGGAGCCACCAAGGCGGAATTCTGTAGAACTGTGTAGTGTGCTTCAGTGAGAGAATGTCCGTCCATACATATTATTTGTTCCCCTCCTAGCATGCCTTTTCCATCCAGTCCGCCCTTATGCCGCGATTCAGGAACACCAATCGGCTTAAGGTCAGGAATAAAGTCAATACAAAACTCAATGACCTCCTCATTTTCATGGACCTTGGAGATGCTTCCTTCTGGCCTAGCACGGTTATGAACATATTTCTTTAAGACTCCCATGAACCTCTCAAAGGGGAACATATTGTGTAGAAATACAGGACCCAAAATGTTAATCTCTTCACATAGGTGAACTAGGACGTGCGTCATGATGTTGAAGAAGAATGGTGGGAACACCAACTCGAAACTGACAAGACATTGCACCAAATCATTCTCTAACCTTGGTATGATTTCTGGATCGATTACCTTCTGAGAGATTGCATTGAGTAATGCACATAGCTTCACAATGGCTAATCGAACGTTTTCCGCTAGAAGCCCCCTCATGCAACCAGAAGCAGTTGCGTCATAATCACGTGACAGTCATGAGACTTTAGGTTCTGGAACTTTTTCTCTGCCATGTTTATTATTCCCTTTATATTCGAGGAGAAGCCAGACGGTACCTTAATACTGAGCAGGCATTCAAAGAAGATTTCCTTCTCTTCTTTGGTAAGAGCGTAGCTTGCATGACCCTGATGTATGCCGTCTTTTCCGTGCATACGTTGCTGGTCCTCCAGTGCCTCAGGTGTATCTTTTGTCTTCCCATACACGCCCATGAAGCCAAGCAGGGTCACACAAAGATTCTTCGTCACGTGCATCACGTCGATTGCGGAGCGGACCTCTAGGTCTTTCCAATAGGGCAGGTCCCAAAATATAGATTTCTTCTTCCACATGGGTGCGCGTCCGTCAGCGTCATTCGGAACAGGTTGTCCACCAGGACCCTTTCCAAAGACCACCTTCAAATCCTTGACCATATCATGTATGTCAGCACTAGTACGGCGGCGAGGCTTCGTCCGGTGATCCGCCTCACCTTTGAAATGCTTGCCTTTATTTTTTACGGGATGCCTGCTCGGAAGAAATCGACGATGTCCCAGGTACACATTCTTCTTACAATTAGCCAAATATATACTGTTAGTATCGTTCAAACAGTGCATGCATGCGCGACATCTCTTGTTTGTCTGTCCTGAAAGGTTACTGAGAGCAGGCCAATCATTGATGGTCACGAACAACAACGCCTTTAGGTCAAATTCTTCCCCCATGTGCTCATCCCACGCACGTACACCTGTTCCATTCCACAGTTGTAAGAGTTCTTCAACTAATGGCCTTAGGTACACATCAATGTCGTTGCCGGGTTGCTTAGGGCCTTGGATGAGCACTGGCATCATAATGAATTTCCGCTTCATGCACAACCAAGGAGAAAGGTTATACAAACATAGAGTCACAGGCCAGATGCTATGGTTGCTTCTCTGCTCCCCAAAAGGATTAATGCCATCTGCGCTTAGATCAAACCATACGTTCCTTGCGTCATCTTCAAACTCTTTCCCGTACTTTCTTTCGATTTTTCTCCACTGTGACCCGTCAGCGGGTACTCTCAACTTTCCGTCTTTCTTACAGTCTTCTCTATGCCATCGCATCGCCTTGACATGCTCTTTGTTTTGGAACAAACGTTTCAACCGTGGTATTATAGGAGCATACCACATCACCTTGGCAGGAATCTTCTTCCTGGGGCGCTCGCCCTCGACATCACCAGGATCATCGCGGCTGATCTTATAGCGCAATGCACCACATACTGGGCAAACGTTGAAATCCTCGTATTCACTGCGGTAGAGGATGCAATCATTAGGACATGCATGTATCTTCTGCACCTCTAACCCTAGAGGGCAGACAGCCTTCTTTGCTTCGTACGTACTCTCGGGCAATTCGTTGTCCTTTGGAAGCATATTCTTTATTATTACCAGTAACTTTCCAAATCCCTTGTCAGATACACCATTCTCTGTTTTCTATTGTAGCAATTTCAGTGTGGTGCCCAACTTTTTCTTGTCACCTACGCAATTCGGGTACAACAATTTTTTGTGATCCTCTAACATGCGCTGCAACTTCTTCTTCTCCAAATCACTTGCGCAGTTTCTCTTTGCATCGGCAATGGCCCGACCTAGATCATCAACGGGCTCATCCGATGCCTCTTCTTCAGCTTCTTCCCGCATTGCCGGCTCAGCTTCTTCCCGCATTACCGGCTCAGCTTCTTCCCTCATTGTTGTATCATCGTATTTAGGAAACCCATGGCCAGGATAGTTGTCGTCGTCCTCTTCTTCTTCATTGTCTTCCATCATAACCCCTCTTTCTCCATGCTTGGTCCAAACATTATAGTGGGGCATGAAACCAGACTCAAACAGGTGGACGTGAATGGTTCTTGACGTAGAGTAATTGTGACCATTCTTACAGCCAGCACATGGACAAGGCATAAAACCATCCGCCCGCTTGTTTGCCTCAGCCGCAAGCAGAAAAGTATGCACTCCATTAATGAACTCGGGAGAGCATCGGTCATCATACATCCATTGCCGGCTCATCTTCAATATACAACACCGAGAACACCAAATTAATACAATACATAAAGTTCATACATAAAGATCATACAACACTTAAATGCAACAAACAAATAACTCTCTAGCTAAAGAATTTAAATGCAACAACAAATGCGATCAAGATCGCAACTAAGGTAACAATTGATCCAACAGCATAATGATACCAAGCCTCACTATGAATGGCATATTTTCTAATCTTTCTAATCTTCAAGCGCATTTTCTCCATCTTAATCTTGTGATCATCGACGACATCGGCAACATGCAACTCCAATTCCATCTTCTCCCCCTCAATTCTTTTCAATTTTTCCTTCAAATCCTCGTTTTCTCTTTCAACTAAATTTAACCTCTCGACAATAGGGTCGGTTGGAATTTCCGGTTCAACTACCTCCTACATACAAATATCTATGTCAACTTGATGGACATAATTTGTCATAAACACGAAATGCAGTGAATAGTTTTAAAAAAGAATATACCACATCCGAATCATAACCCGGACGAGGGCCGACGGGGACGGATATCAAAACCATGGCACTATGTATAACAAACAACGTATGAGTAAGATAATTATACGAGTAACTATATATCCAAATCACACAAACATCAATTTTTATATAAAAAATCATGAACAAGAGGCTCACCACAAGGTGGTGCCGGCAACGGGACGTTGCGAGCGATCGACGGTGGTTACGACGGAGATTTAGAAGGTACTAAGTAAACCACACCTACATATCAAACTAAGTGTTATTTTTGACCTCAAATTGCATATAAATCAAATACTAGCACATATATATAATTCCTCCCAAATTAATAAACTCAAAAATCAATCACTATATAAAGCATTGCACGAGCTAATCTAGCAATGAGAGATGAAAAGACAAAGTTGCTAACCTTTGTGATCATTTGAATGGATGGGGGCATTCAAATCTTGACAATTTTGGACAAAATGTGTGATGAGCTTGAGAGGAAGAGGGAAAAGAACAGAGAGGAGAGGGGAAAGGGAAAGAACAGAGCGAGCTCGGATGGATGAAGGGTCTATGTAGGACGACCTTTAGTACCGGTTCGTGATACGACCCGGTACTAAAGGTGCTGGAGGGGCCCCGGACTGACAACATCCTGCCACCACTCACTTTAGTACCGGTTCGTGGCACGAACCGGTGCTAAAGGTTCGCCACGAACCGGTACTAATGAGAGCGGCCGGCTAGCCGTTGGAACCGGCACTAATGCACACATTAGTGCCGGCTCAAATTCAAACCGACACTAATGTGCTTCACGTTTGACCCTTTTTCTACTAGTGACTACATTCTAAGTTGAGCAGAAAATTGTTGTCATTTGACATCTAAAGTTTCACCACCCTTACTATTGCCCGAAATACTGCTTTGGTGAGCTTTCCCCAAGGTGACACCGAAGGTCTACCTCCTTCCGTGCGTCCCGCACCTCCTTCATGAGGATGATCCACCGGATTCATTGCAGCACCATGAACAATGGGGCACTGCCTAAGCACCGGCACCCCCACCATGCTTACGGCTCTCTCCTCGAGGGAGGCCGCCGATCCCATCTTTTTTCCAACTCCACCCCATTGTCCGTTGCTTCCCCATTCTATCCTTTTTTGTGTGTGTGTGCACTCTTTTGAGGAGTGTTGGTCGGATCTGTACTTGACGTGTTGGGTTCACCGTCACCCTCAAATCTTTCAACTATCTTAGCAACATTTTAAGATGTTACATTTTTCACAGGGACAAGAGCAAGGTTTATTTATTTCTACAGCATTCCCATATACTAAATCATACAGACCTCTCTTTCCAAGTAGATTTCCCGTCCTAGAAGCCTGAGAAGAATTTTGTTATTGTTTCCCTGGTTGTTCTCAATGTCCATGCCCCGCCTACTTGAACAGGGCGTTATGGCGCCAGCTCGCCATTTGATTCACGTTCAGTCCCAATGGATCCTCGCCCAGCAATTCCTCCACTCGTTCTTTCCCATGACCCGATCCAGACGCTTCATGATGGCTCGTGACGAAACCCAAGGTTTTAGCGAGGGAGAAAGAGACCCCTAGCAAACCAAGGTCACTGAGCAGATGCAGCGCGCGCATCCGGCCGAGCAGTCAAGGTCTAGAGGGATTCAAAATCACGGCAGGTTGACCGCCGGAGGAAGTCTAAACCCCAGTAATAATCAACCGGCAACGCTGATTACAGTAGTACTAATCCTAACCAAACATTCTTATGGCACATCTAACCGGAACCGGATCCTCTAACATCAAGGAGAGAAGTCACCTAAACTACAGTGCAAAATAGTGCAATGCAAAGAAGGAAAGTTAGAGTACTTTAGCGAATACTGTATGATCTACTGTAGCAGGTACTATGCGTAGTTACTGTTTGACAAAAATAAATATAAAACTAATTTTATTGCACTGTAATTTTTGTTTGTATGTAATTTTTGTAAATTCATACAACAGATTTTGATTTGCAAATTAATTCAAGTCATTATAGTCTTAGTCATATGGATGTGAAGGAGGGAAGTTAAAGTATTGTAACTTCAGTTTTGCTAAAGCACATCTAGATGTGCCATAAATATTGCACATCTAAGTCCTATGTCATTGATCTTACGTCGAGATTCGTGTGGATATTTTCCTTTTTTTTTCTCTTTATGCTTGATTCACTTACTTAGATGTTCAATAATTAGAGCACATCTAGATATGCCCTAGACACACCCTTGTAACTTAGGTGACTTTCCTCCTTGATGTTAGAGGATCCGGTTCCGATCCAACCAGCCTGCCTGCCTACACAAGCGAACGCAGGCTGTTTATTTATCTCCGTCTCCCTATTCCCGATCGGCTTAGGTAACCACATACGGGGAAATCTTTGTATTTATACTTTGGCCCGGCCGCCAAGAGCCACCGGACAAACACTAGAGATCGATTGATCCATGGGTTCCTTATTCTCTTCCCCAGCCGCCGCCGGCGGCGACGGCAGCTACGATTACGCCAACGCTCTCCGGGACTCCGACGAGTACATCGGCCGCTCCACTGTGAAAAAAGAGTATGTAATTCCTAGCTTCGTACTGGGCAATTTTCTTACAAAATTTTGCTTAACTGCTTGCATGGGATCTATTCTTATATTCTTGCTACTCCTTCCATCTATATAGGACCTAATGCGTTTTCTGAGGCTAACTTTGACCAAATGTTAGAGCAATAATATATGACATGCAACTTACACAAAGCATATCGTCAAATTCGTATGTGAAAGGAGCTTTCAATGATGTAATTTTCACATTATGCATGTTATGTAATATTAATCTTGTCAATAGTCAAAGACAGTCTTGAAAAACGCATTAGACCCTATAAGAGATATATGAGATTAATTCCCTGGATGAACGTCTGATTGTTGCCCTGAATAAGAATAACCAACCATCAAACGAAACATCCATCCATTATGTTTATTCTTTTAGAAAAGGATTATGTTTATTTATTTGGTGTACACTTGTTTATTTGGCGACAGAGAGGACATCGCCTTCCGAATTTCTACGCTGGTCGACATCGCCCTCCATCATTACAACTCCAACAATCCGGTATGATACTCTCTCTTTCTCTCATACATCCAGGTGAGTGCTTAATTCTTCTGATTGAGAATTTGAGATCGATTGCTGCGATGTAGGGTGCCAAGTTCGAGTAGCATGAGTATCCTCCCCAGCCGACATCGGAGATGAAGGCCGCCTGCGTCGGTTTTAGAGGAACTTTCTGGTACCACCTTAGCTTTTCGGCTCGCCCGATGGACGCCACCGCCGAGAAGCAGCATTTCTTCGCCGAGCTATATTTTCATAGACAGTTCCGCCAACTAGCCGTTCAAACATGCACCGTCTTAGATACTACCTAAATTTATCTTTACATTCGGACGTACTATGTTTGCTAGCCACTTAAGTATAGCATATTATTATGCAACTTGCAGCTAATTCTCTCTCTATAATGTCAACAGAAAAGCCGTTGTGCCGCTTTAGCAGCTCATGTGCATTTTGTCCAGAAGAATCCAATATTTTGCACCCAAGCGATGCAGAATTTGTCTGTGGAAAGCCAGATCACAAAAAAGAGTTCTTCCGCAAGAGAGATATGCTAGTGCGGCCATTCAATTCTTTTATGATACCTCCTGATATAGATAACAGCAATGATCCATGACTCGACTCTTATGTTATGGCGTATGTATTGCAGTTGTAAGATAACAACAACAATTTTCTACTTGCTTATCATCCTTGTTCAATTTTATCGATCACTAGAAAAATAAAAACTAGTATTTCGAAATTTAATGTGCACAAGAACGAGTACCATAAATGAGAAGCATGGTTTTTTTAAGAAAAAGAGGATCACCCTCAGCCTCTGCATCGGAACGAGTACTATAACTAAGAAGCATGGGTACAACTATAATGCATACGATCCACCAGCATTTTCTCTCTCTTTTATTTCAGTGGTGCAATTTCTGTTATATTTCACTCGGCCGAGGCTCCCAATGGTAATGACCAGCTAGCCTTTTGTGTTGTGGCAATGCCATGGAGACGTTAGGCTATCCTAGTGTGTTTTTCCAACACTAGAAAATATTGATCGAGTTTTTATAAAGCTCCCATGGTATCAACTGTTCCCAAACTCATCCCTCTCATCTCTCATACAATATACTCCCTCCGTTTCATAATACATGACTTTCATTTGTCAAAATATAGATGTATATAGACATATTTTAGTATATAGGTACATCTATTTTTGAACAAATGGAAGTCAAGTATTTTGGAACGGAGGGAGTACCTCCGATCACATACCTCAGTTAATCTCCGTTGACACGGTGATTCCACGTCCCGCACTTCTCCAATTTGAAAACTCCTGGGCCAAAAGGCCGGGCTGCTGAGCCGCATTCCAGTGCACTTGGGCTTTGGCCCTTCAGCGTTCAAACAACGCTCTATCTCTCGCTTCCGTGCTAAATTTTTGAGAACCCATCTCAAATGATGATGAAACTATCTATCACACTGAGAACTGGAGAGAACACTTGTAAGTTTTTCATCAACATTCTTGATGTGTTAGAGGAAGACCAGCCTCTCTCACACCCTGTACTCTTGAAACAAGCTTTCGCCCCCTTTATAAATAAAGGCACGAACGGCCAAACTGATACATAGTGGTGAGGAGACCCTCATACAAGCAGGTCGAAAGAAAAATATAACGGCACTGATCTAGTGGCACACGTACCACTAACCCAACACCGAACAGGAAACCGGGACACACCATCCCTAACACATAACACCCACTACTACTGGACAAGACCGGAGGCGGGCCGCTTGAAGAAACCACTGGTCACCATGGTACCGAACACACCAAGCCAACTCCGAAAGGACCGCCTCACCGTAGAGGCAGCCCACTCGCTCCGGGCCGTGGAGCTCTCTCCGAAAAATCGTTATCAAAACCATCAGACAAAAGGTGAGAGAAAATGTGGCATATTGGGTCCAACATGGCAAGGTTCGCTCATCGACAGGGACGAAAACACATGAGAAAATCCTGCTGCTAGTGCACGCCAACCAAACATGTTTTCTCTCTGGCAGAAATATCTCTGAAAATTTTCTCAACACAACGGACATTCTCTACTGTTGCACCCATACCAAAGCTCCCGCACTTGTCATCAAGCTAGATTTCAAAACAGAGTTCAATTCGGTCTTCTGGCTATCCCTTCTAAAAGAAATCTGTGTTCAGTTCGGTCATCAAACTAGATTTCAAAAAAGAGTTCAAGTGCTTACAGGTGGACCTTTTCTGTCAGTAATCAGTTTAAACCTCTCCAAACCAGTCATGAGAGTTCATTGAGAAAATTAGTCAGAACACTGGTAGATTTTTGGGGCGCCCAAGGAATGTGGTAGCAATCCAGAATTGAACTTGAAATGTGGCAGTTTTTTGCAATTCACTTGAACTTATCCCGACTGCCTGCACCAATCCTTATGGTGCTACGGGTGCACCGTCCGTCAAAAATACACTGTACAAGTGTATTTTTTCACTTCGGTTCTGTTCTGTTTTCAGGAAAGGAGAGAGCATCAGGTTTAAGTTAAATCTACATATAAGATACTGGTTTTGTGTTGGGAATCTGTGTGCTCTCGGCTGGAGATCTAGATCTTTGCACAGAAATCATGTCATTTATTCTTCAACTAATTAAGAAAGTAATGATCATGTTTCATAGTCTGTAGTACCACAACTCTAATTTCTCGACTTAAGTTTCAAATAGCTTTTCTTTCATGTGTTGGTGTTCACAATTGAAAATGCCTTGTGAATCTTGCTCCCGGTGGTCTTATTCTCAGGGCAAAGCTGGTTGAAGCAGAACTCAGTTTTCTTGCAGCGAGCTATTCAGTCCCCTTTTCATTTCTTTCTCAGCCTACACCTTTTTTCTTAGTGTTTAATGATGACTTTTCTTATCTTACTAGAGTATTTCTTATGAGTAATTTGTGACAATGAATTTGTAATCATGGGTGGCAAAATCTTTCTACCCTTCCAAAAAAGTTGGCATGCACTGGCATAGGAGGCTTAGCTACATTATAATTCACACAGAGTGCATGGCTCCCTGTACTACCAGTCTACCACACATTAGGTGCTACCATTTTCTTAAAACCACTTTTAAATGTTTCAAAAAATTCAAACAATTATGAGTGTTAGCAAGACACATGTCTACAATCTGTAAGAATTTCAAGTCAAAATTCAAAATGCACATCAAGAACAAAAAAGACAAATTCTAATGTGAAGTGTCATTTTGGTTTTTGTTAAGAAAATCTGTGAAAACACTTTTTTTAAAGAACAAATCACCTGATATTTGTAATTGTTAAGCTATAAGCTTTTATCCAAACATCTATCATCAGTAATGTATTAGCAAAAACTGGCATTTTCTGAAAGCACGAGAGAATCCTTTAATGTACATGGTGACAGCCCAAATTATTTTTTATAGATGCCCATATATATCCATATTCTTTTCTCCCCAGCACATGTAAGTTGAAAGATTGTTAGTCAAAAGCTAGCTAGTTTATTTTTTGGAAGTTAATGGCTAATTAATATAACCAGGGAACCGCAAATTTGCTAATAATTCAGAAGCTCAAATTCGCATTCCAAAGATTTTCTCAGCCGTTGTACAGACAAGGCAATGTCCAGAATCCATCAACGCGCCCAGTGCCAACATCCAACCAGCCTACATTGACGAAGCAGTTCAGATCCAACAACCATCACACACATGGACCAGGGAACGTCAGTGTCAACAAAACACTCTTGTCTTAAGAAATTAACTTTGAGAACGAGGTCTTGGTTAACATGGATCAGGGCTGCTCGATGCTGATTTTCGCATTGCAGGCAGTCGGTACCAACGCCTGCACCAGCTCACCGACCCTCGCATGATCTTTCCGGCAGTAGATTTTGATCCTCTCGATGCAAGGGTGGCTGTCTGAGCCTGACAGCGGCGCTCTCCTTGTTGACGGCAAGGCTTTGCATATGCTGCATTCCTCCTGCAGAATATCAACATGAAGGTAGTATCAGTAAGAGTTCTAGCAGATCAACAGGTACTTGGACATACTTCTGAGCAAGTACCATTTTGAGCTTCAGAGTTAGCTCCTTCAGCTTGTCCGAGCGCTGGAGAATACTGTGCAGTGGGTAGAAGTCAGCAGTCATGACCCAATCGCCCAGGACCAAGCTTGTCAGATTGCTGAACATGGGGCATGTTGGCAAACCTCCCTCAAATGCGCGCTTCAAATTCATCCATCAGACACGAAACCAGCATGTTACAGAGTTGCAAAGAAAACTTAATACCAACATATACGAGGCATTCCTAGACTAATAGCAAAAATGGCATGTTTCATCATATGGGTAAGAAAAGAAAAGAACCCGTTCTTACCTCATGTAATGGCGCATGCAACTCCAACGTTGTGGCATGTGAAAGGCCATCAAGTAGATGATGCCCCACTACTACTGTGTCCCTATGATAAAAATGTTTGGATACTAGACTAATCGAAGCTGTTACCAGAGAAGACAGATCCCTAGTTACTATACCACCAATGTCTGTGTCAAGGATAGAGAGATTGGTAAGGTTCCTAGCACAAATCAGGAGACTGGGGGTGAGGTAGCACTGACTGATATGCAGAACCTTGAGTGACCTTGATGAGATCTCCTCATGGCCCCAGAAAGTGCACAACTTCAGCCCTAAATGTTCAAGCACAGGGCAGTCGTAGTTCAACGGCCTAAAAAACCCATGTCTCAACATGGCAGCTTGGAGCCTGATTGTTTTCAGGTGCTGAGAAGGAAATATTGCTGTCTTATCCAAACTGAGAGGTCCAGAAATATCAAGGACACGAACTTTGTGCATGATGGCATGACGAATCCACACGGAACATTTGGTACAATCAACGCAGCAGGGAGAGATTCGGGCTTCATCCAAGGAAGCGGTATAGTCGCGCAAGAGCAGCAAGCAATCAATGAAATTCTCCAACTTGCTATTATCCACGAAGTCTTTGCCGTCGATGCGGATGAACGGTGTAGAGCACCAAAGAAAGCGCCATCTTGGTGAGAGAAGGCTTGTGCGCACGACCTGGGGCATCGGCAGGAAGGACATCACATGGTGGAGCAGATCGTCGGACAGGCTGCTGAGCCTGTCAACACCATTCCTGTTGCGTCCCACACTCTTTGAGCCACAGGGAATGGATGTTGGTGCCGACATTTCGTCAAACAGGACGGCTGCATGAATCCACAAAGGGCAAGGGCAATGCTAAATAATCAAAATCACAGGTATACACATTGCAGAAACCCTAGATACACACGAGTAAATGAAACTGTTTCAATCATGAAGCAACGGTGTTGGCAATCACACAATGCATCCTTATGCAAACGCATACAGTTCAGGAAAGGGAAATACATATGCAGCCTTGAGAGAAAATTGTGGAAAGTTTAAGCTGCAATAAGCTCAGTATTGGGCTAAAGAATAACATAAATAGCCCAGTCAAGTCTCACAAACATTTCAGTTCAGGAAATATGTTCCAAATGTGCAGATTTGAAAGCAATGGCGTCAGTTATTCAGTTGTATATAAGCAGGAAGTAGCATTGCATGATTTGCATCAATGGCGGTATGACATGAACATGGATTGGCATCAATTCTACTGTATGGCAGTATAGGCAGAAGCTCTGTATGCAACAGTTTTATTCAGCTTCATCTTCCCAGATCTGCAGGAAGTTCAATTGTACCTTGCTTAACTTGCTACGGCACCCTGCGGGTTGGAGGCGAGCCGGCGAGGGGAGGGGACCGCGCGGCCAGCCGGCGCCGTGATGGGATCGGGCTAGCTGGCGTCGGCGTCTCCGCGACACCTGACAGGGGAGAGGGCGGCGAGCCGGCGAGCGGAAGGAGGGCGGCCGATCGGCGACGTCTGGCAGGGGAGCGGCGCTGGCTGCGGCGCCGCCTCGCTTCTCTCTCTGACGCAGGAGAGGAACGGTTTCCTTTTTCTTTCTTTCAGCGACACGAGAGGAAGTGACGGGAGCGGCCTTGCTGGGCTCAGGCCATGCTGCCGTTTTTGGGCCACAAATCTGTAAAATATGACACGAACATTTTTTTGAATTTGCTAACTCACACAATTCTGGGAACAACAATTTTTGAATTGATGAACTTTCTGAATTCGCGATTTTTTTTCAAAATTTATAATTTTTTCAAAACCCGTGATGATTTTTGAAATTCACGAATGCTTTTTAGTTCAAGAACTTTCTCAATTTTGTGAACAAGTTTTGAATACACGAACATATTTCAATTTCACAGACATTCTTTAAATCCGTGTACATTTTCAAATTCATTAAAAATTGAATTCATAAACTTTCTCAATTTTTTTGAACAATTTTTGAACTCGCAAACATATTATCGAATTCGTGAACAATTTTTTGTAGTGACAAGCATTTTTTCAATAAATATTTTGGATCCGTGACAATTTTTTGAATTTATCAACATTTTCTACACTTGTATTTTTTATTTCTTCAAAATTTTCTACACTTATGTTTTTGAATTCATGAATAGTTTTGCGAATTAATAAATATTTTTAAATTCAAATAAAACCTACTAGCATTGAAAGACGGTATGCAGAAAAACCAAAATAAAATGTCGGCTTGCTGGGATACTTTTCCGAATTAATGAACATTTTTTTGTGAATCAGTCTCTGTAAATTCTTAAGTTTGCACTTGAGTCAATAAACCAACCCAAGAGTTTGTTTCCTCTTGCCTTTGCTTTTGAACTATGCAACTCCGTTTGATAATCAATAGAATGCGCGAGAAGACTTTCCTAGGAAAACATGTAGGCCTTACGCACCACACCAATCAACGAAAAATGGGCTGAGCAGGAAATATCTTAGATCAAACATGCCCTCATACAATTGCGCCCAATGCGCGTATACAAAATCCGCTGCTTGTGAATGTATGTATACCAATACAGTTCTGTTTACAACAACAATAGTGATAAGCTACTCCCAACGGGGAGGAACACAAAAAATGTACTGAGTTCAAAGGGAGATCTATAGAGGAATTATTTCGAGACGGCAAGTGTTCGAGGGGTGCAGGTGAACAAATGAATGTAAACGGCACGGTAGTCTGGCGATCACTCCGACAGGAAGATGGATTTGCACTGCTGCACAGTGTCATTGGGGCTGGTAACTGCACATGTAAACGGTCTGTCAGCACCAAATCCCGATAAATAAATCATGGGTGGGACTCGGCTAAAAAACTGGGCCAGACACCAGCTCTAGTCTCGCTAACAAAGCGGAGTAACAGAGTAATGTTTTGCAACTAAATTACAATGGGAGCTGTGTAATGTTTCTGAAGGGCTATTGATGCCCTATTATTTACTCGGTTACAGCCCGAGGTGCACTCTTCAGGGACGAATATGACTTGAAAAGGTGCTACTCCGGATGATTAGATATGATGGTGAAAAGGTAGTTTCTGACAGCCACTACAGCTCGATCATCAACAATTCAGAGTGGTTAGATATTAATGATACTGCCCCTCATGGTTGAGCACAATGCCAAATATGGAATCAGTTGGCAACTAATAATATCGTTTGCTACAAAGAGGTTCTCTCTGTCTCTCCTGTTTACTTATTAACCAACCCTTCAAGAAATCTCCTGTTAAGCTATGATATTTTTTACAATGCAAAATTGCTCGTTCAGGGATGTCCTCTATATAAATATAAATGCCTCCTAGATTTCATAACCATCAGAAGAATAGCTTTTAACATACAACGAGCATACCTGTATGACCAACTGTTCTGTCAGATTCAAATATCTCATGATCATTGCCACCCTATTAAATATAATCAGAGGAAAAACGAATGTCAGTTTCAGTTTGTAGTATACAGTACAGCTAAGTTTGTACTGTAGTAATTAAATGGGATGTCGTTAACAGTGGCTTGAAAAGTTTATCAAACAACATCTTGTGTGCACAAAGGTACTTCAAAAAAAGAAAAGGAGATTTCTTTACTTGGAAGCACTGCACAACTAAAGTATCTTACCTTGTAGGTTTTGTCCCCAAAGAAATGGATTTCTTTGAATTCTTCCAGATATCTCAAGCAGTAGGTTTTGTCCCAGCCTTGTGGGAATACCTGAATTCAGTGATGCAGTAGTAAATACCAAACTGAAGATTTCTAGCAGATTTTTATGAGTTCAGAACACTTACATCAAAACTGATCTGCCCTCCAATAGAAAAAGTCAGGTTCAGGTGTGCAAACTTTTCACGAAGCACTGACACCATTTTAGGCCGAACGTTATGTACCTAAACAAAACGAGTCGGTTCAGTTTCATGTTTTTCTAATAGCTATCCCCCCTTTCTGATTATTGACTAACTACTTGTTCTTATAAGACAATCTGTACCTTATCATACTTCTCAAAATCATCACGTTCTTCTTGACTACAGTTCCTCCCTATAGGCGACACATTGATCATTCCACTCCTGAACTCTATGAATGTACCCCTGTGGAAACATTTACTTTACCCGGTCAGTAAAGGGCAAGCGTCCGAGGGAATTCTCGAACAGGATTCCGCACTGACCTTTTAATTGGGATATCCAAATCCGCGATGTAATGAAGAGTGAAGTTAATGAATTCCTGCAAAGAACACATAAACATCACTACCAAGGCCTCAAAACTCATCTTCAACAGCAGTACAAGAAAAAAAAACGTCACACAACACAGGCTCACCTTAAGCTGGTCATCTCCAAGATACGTTTTCAAGCTCTGCAGAGTGAAGAACACCAGGCAAAATTCAGTTGTACATCTGTGCTAAAACAGCGCGCATTATGCGGCGTGGGCACTTACTTGCGTCCCGATGAGCTTGCCGTCCTTGTGCGCGACCAGGCCGTTCTCGGAGAAGACGTAGTCATAGTCGGTGATGACTGCAGTGGGGAGAACAAATATCAAGCTCAGTCTTGCAGTTACAGTTACAGACAAGGTGAGTAAAGAGTGCGGTTAGGGGGGACTCTGAATCCAAGCAGAGTGTCCTGCTGAATCCAAGCAGGGCGGGTACCTGATTTGCCGAGCTGCTCGGAGATCTTGACCAGATCGGATCCCCCCACCACGCCGACGGTCACATTCTGCTCCCAGGAAGAAAACCAGAGTGCCACAACCCAGACATACAGTGAGCAATCTCGCCTGAGAATTGTACGGAAAAGAAACTGAAACGAGAGAACGACAGACAGGGTCACATTCGGGCCTCACCTCGCGCAGGCGCTTCATGAACTCGAGCATCTCCGGCGTCACCTCCTTGCGGGGCGCGGTGAGGGTGCCGTCGACGTCGAAGAGCGCGAGCACACCGGCGTCCTTCCTCGCCGCCGCCATCTTCCTCCTGCTGCTGAGGCTGCTACGAGGAAGAAGAAGGGACGGGGCGCAGCTCCTCGCGGCGGCCGCGTGATATAGCGCCCCCGGGGTGGTCGCCGGGAGGAGGAGGTGGAGGATGCGTGCGGCGGAGAAAGAAGTCAGCTTTGCGGCGCGGATCCAGATGCGCCGGGGCTGCTCCTCTATCTCTTCTCGCTCCCCCCACGAGGCCACGAGGCGGCGACGGCGACGACGGGGATGACGTCGGCCCACGCGGGTCGGCGCGGGCCGACGACCGGGCGCCACGTCAGCCGCCTCGACGTGCTTCCGGCGACGTGGCGGTCGCGGAGTGGCGCACTGCGCGCAGAGTTCGTATCCACACCCCCCACGTAGGAGACACGCTGGGGCTAAAATCACTATGGACTTTTTTTACCGCACACATTATATTAATTGAATTATTAATTAATACTCTCTCAGTAAAGAAATACTGAACTAAACGCTCTTATATTACTTTACAGAGGGATACTAAAAAACAGGATACAACTGCATATAAAACTAGCAGAAAGACGAAAACATGACAAATGTTCACGAAACATTGCAGAGCGAACCGCACATAGAAAACATTACAAATAGGTCCTTTGAGCATCCTCGCGGTCAAACACAATGTGGTAGCCCGCATGTGAAAAAATGTGTTAGCCAACTCCAACCGGGCAGATCGTTTCCGACCAGTTTCGTTGGATGCATAACGAACATAGCCGGCTGGACATCCCTCTGCATAGACCCAGACAAGCGCCAGAAGACCCAGACAAGCACAAACGGCTGGACATCCCTCTGCATAGCCGGCTGGGTGCACCAGGCGAGTGCGCATGTCTAGCTCGCGGAGAACAATGCTTGCACGGACGAACCAACACCCATAGAGCTACCCGGCATGGATTGCCCAGGTACGCATCTTGGATGCCTAGCCCCATGTACGAGCCGTCTAAGACGGACACAACATACGGCCAGTGGAGCGATCGCAACGCATGAACCGCTTGTCGTGACCGGACGAGCCTGGTGTGGGGCGTACACACCGACAGGCGGGCTCGGCCAGGCTCTGGCATGTAGGCTTGTGCACGCCCAATGCCACCCAGCAAGGTCGCTCGATCTTCAACTTCTACACGCCCATGTTGTAGATAAATCAAAACAAGGTCAACATGGATACACGGCCAAGGTCATAGAAGGTTACAATTTCATCCAAGAGTTTTCGGCCGATAAAATTGATCTAGTCTTCAATGAGGTGATCCATGTGAATATCTTCTCTGTCAGCGCAGTCTCCCCAGAGTTAATAAGGCTTTGGGTACTTCAAGGAGCTTCACATCGCCTACTCCAGCATCGTAAAGTGTCCTTACTCGATCTTTTTACATGCACTGCCACAACCTGGAAACCGGAAATAGTAGGAGCTCATCTTGGACTACTGTTCCCGTGCATGCTTGTGAATCATCCATGTAAGGACACCTTACTAGTGCCATATTGTGACAAGTAAGTCGTTAACATTCACTCATTTATTTTGAAACATATAAATGACCTTCTGGTTTCACCTCATCAATGCCAATTTCTTCTTTTTTTACGCAGCGACCGATATTGGATCGTAATCACGCTACTACCGACGCAGGGCTTGGCTTGTTTTTTCGATTCGACGAGACACCCTAAAAAGCAATGGACCAGATTGAAGAAGGTTCTAAATGATGCTCTAGCCAAGTGTAAGAACTACAACGAGACGATAACAAAGCGTTCCGAAATTAAGTTCTTCACTAGCGCTTGTTGCTATAGAAAACCAAATGTCAAATCCTCTCATAGGTCTTGCTATTGTGCCATGGCCATCATATACGACTTTTTGAAGAAAAGCAAATATTTGCAAAAACATAGCCAGATCGTCAAGTGGTCCGAATAGATGGAGAGGGACATAGACATAGGGGAATTATTAACAGAGTATGAGCGCATCCAAAAGGTGTTGGCCAAAATCATTAACAAAGAGGTTCTAAATGAGGACGGAGAGCATAATTGGTTCGCTGCCAAAAGTTGGCATGACAATATTTGGCAAATGTCAAATGTTGGCTACCAACTTTTCTTGTCAATCTCACAAAAAGTTGCCAAATTTTGGTGACTTTTGATTTTGCCAAATGTTGGCTTGCCAAATATTGGCAATGCAGAATGTTGGCATCAAACCAATTATGCTTGGAAAGTTCCACTACGAGCCAGAGCGAGATGAGAAATGACTTCACCGAGTCGAAGACATATTGCGGTCATCGATTGCGAGCGAATAGTCAAGTTGATACATACACCTCTTCAAAACAGCGTGATTCGTTGTTCATTATATGAGTTGAGACATGCATGTTTTTATTTGTTGCCCTGCACTTCTTATACTATATGTTTGCTCCATTAATGCTCTTAATTATTGTATCACCATTGTAATATGATTGTTTGAATGCTAAGACAATATTCTATATATGTAATGCAATGGGATGATCAAGTGCAAATTATTGCAACAATGCCATTAAAATGCTGCCACGACAGCAGAATAACGCTGTCGCGACAGCAATTCTTCTATATGCCTAGATCACTACCAGTAGCGAGTGGCAAAGGTGCATGCCAATGCTGCTACGCACGGCAGTGGCGAGCAGAGACCAATGCATCACTTGGTAGCTACAATAGTCGTGGCGGGCGGTACAACCCACCCGCCACTACAGTAGTGCAACCAGTGGCAGGCCCTCGCCCGCCATTGATGCCATCTTAGCAGTGGCGGGAGGTCCGTAGCGGGCACCCCTGAGAGCCTTACCTGCCACTGCTAGGCATTCCTGCAGTAGTGACTTGGTGTTGGCACCGTCTGTCTGCACCGAGGGAGTGGAAATGAATACATCTGCTTCTACTCAAGGCGATGACTAAAGACGTAGAAATGGGTGAACAATCATATTTTATTAGGCTTATCTAAGAAACGAAAATGAATTTCAACATCTAGGTGGCAATACTCGACCGCCAATATGGAGTTTATCGGTTTGAGTCATGGAAAGAAAAACAAGAGAAGAAAAGAAGAAAATGGAAGAAAGAAAAGAAAATAAATAAATAAAAGGAAGGAAAAGCAAAGTAAAGAAAGAAAGAAAGAAACTCAGAAAGAAAGAAAAGAGGAGACTAAAGATAGGAAAAGAAAGAAAAAGGAAAGAAAAGCAAAGCAAAGAAAGAAGGAAAAGAAAGAGAACAAAAGAAATAAAAGGAAAAAAAGAAAAGAAATAAAAGGAATTTTCCCATAGCGTTTCTACTTGGCCACTAAGCAAACATTTGGGCCCGCGACTTGGCCCAAACTCCAGCCACACCCATTTCATCCTCAAATTTTGAACCCGCCGCATATAACCCTAGCTCCCCTTTATACCTTGCCTCCTCCTCCGCCGCCGCCGCCCCGACCTTACCTTCCATCACCGCCTCCAATTCTCAACCCTGCCAACCATCGGCCCCTCCTTCCCTCGGCGCACCTCCTCTCCCCTTATCCTCCTATCTTCGGCCCATCCGAGCTTCCTCGCCAAAGCCTTCCAAGATCCTCCCACCTCCCTCGACACGTCCTCCCCGTCGCCGAGCTCCACCGCCGTTTGAGATCCGCCTTCCACCCTGGTTCCACCTGCCACTCTCACCGTCGTCACTGCCCCAAGGTAAGCCGCCATTTTTATTTCAATTTTTTAATGCCTTTTGTGATTTGTGATGGTGATGAATGGTTGTATGGTAGTGACGTACATCATATATGTGAAGTGGTTGCATTTTTTTTGCTTGGTTGCAAATTTTCATGTTCGTATGAAATGTGAATTCATAAATGAGAAGAGAGATGAGGGAAAAGAGAAGAGATAAAAGGGAGGAGAGAAGAGAGAAAAGGGAAGAGGAAATAGGGAGGAGAGAATAAATATAAGAAGAGAGATTGAGATTTGCTATGCAAATTTTGTATATGTCAAAACTGCATATGCCATTGCTAATTTTGCTATGTCAAGAAACATTGTATGACATTGCAATTGTTTCCTATTGCTATTTTTTATATGTAAAGAGACATGGTATGACATTACAAAATTGTCTTGTAAATAAAATTTTAGTGTACAATTTTGATATGTAAGTGTTTACGTGTGTATGTGTGAGTTATGAAAAATGAGTTGTTTGGCTAAAAACCACCGTGTGTGTGTGTGTGTGTGTGTGTGTGTGTGGTTCAAAACAGTTTCTGTTTAAGTGTGATCTTTTTCTTGTATGACATGTCAAATTTTGTTGCAATGTAAAACCTTTGTGGTGGTGAATCTTTAGGGATTGATCTTTCTTGTAGGCCTTTCAACAGGAGAGACACCGGTCTTTGTCCCCGGCCATGCTTCAAGGGTAATATCTCTATTCATGTGTATGTTCATTTATTTTTTACATCACCTAGTCAAGTAACATAGATGTATCCCATTTCTTGGGAGTTATATCATAAATATGCAAGTCTTCGCATATTTATTAAAATACCCTTTCAAATTGTTTATGATTTTTGGATAACGAGGATGTATAGATTGTGCTTGTTTCCATGATCTCCTCCATTCCAAGACAAAGTTTCAATAGCATCCCCCTGTTGTTATCAGAATACTCATTCTCTTGTCTTGTAGTCAAGATGTGTACACTACTACAATGCTGCTAAATCAGCCAAATGGTTATTCAGTGCGTCCGCTTCAGTGATCACAACCCGCATCACTAGCCAGCCAAAAACTGGTCTGTGTTGACTCACAACTGATGGCTGGAGCATTAGTAATGTAATTTAGAGGACATCATCACTAACCAGTACTTCACAATTGACCGGTCAGTGATATCTTTAGAAAAATACCCCAAAAATAGCAGAATCTCAATTCAAATACGAATAGTTGAGCCACATATACACATGCTTGTAATCAAACATAGAACTAGGAAGACTATATGAAGCACAACAAGAACATCACTAACATACAAATCAAACTCGAACATTATGAAGCGTGTCAAACAAAAATATCACTAAGTCGTAAACTAACTCGCAATGTGCTCTACATCACCGTCGATGCATGTGACCATCAGTTACCCATGCCTCCACACGATCTAAAAGGTTCATACAACCATGTAAACCTCTAATCATCAACTTCAAAATTGAAATGATGAACAATAGAGAATAGAATGTTATTCAATAGAAAGTTAAATAACCAAGTTAAAATGAATGAATTGTGTGCACATGTTGACATTGTGTAAAACCAAATGAACATACAAGTGATATGGCTGTTACAATTTATAAGTTTGATAGAACATACTCCCTCCGTCCGAAAAAACTAAAAAACTTGTCCCTCAAATGGATGTATCTAGCACCAAGTTAGTGCTAGATACATCCATTTGAGGAACCAGCTTGGGACAAGTTTTTTCGGACGGAGGGAGTACAAGTGACATGATTGTTTATTTTACAAAATTTGACAAGGGTCAAAAGATTGTCATATTGCATCGTCTCTAGAGGTCGCATACGTACATTGAATTAAGATGAAAAAAACGAAGTTGTTCAATTTGGTGAGGAGAACAACTTTCTTGTTGGGCAATTTTTCTTTTAAATCCATCTTGAGGGCCGAATAAGCGACGCCATACACCAGACTAATGTTTTGTGCCTCAACAATGTTGTATTCTAACTTTGGAGGTATGCGATTGTATGGAATCAGGCGATTGTATTCTAACTTCGGAGGTTGCATATCACCTCGGATGGAGATGGCCTATAAACTAATGTTTTGTGCCTCAACAATGTTGACAACTTTCATGTATTGATCAACCCTTCATAAATGGACCTTAGGTTTCACCAATGATATATTGTGTGTGTGTGTGTGTGTGTGAGAGAGAGAGAGAGAGAGAGAGAGAGAGAGATAGATAGATAGATAGATAGATAGATAGATAGAGAGAGAGAGAGAGGGATACTAACTGAGATATGCCCATGGTAATGTCCGACAGAGAAAAGCGAGGAGAGAGGTTGATGGCTGCCGAGAAACCCATCATCAAGGCACATCACCTTGGCAATGGCAACATCGAGGTGCGTCTCTTTTCTCCCATGTTGTTTTGTTCAGGTCTACTTTGTTTCCAGGTTAGTATGATCAACATATACCGAATGACCTCTTCGTTCTTGCACGCTTTGTAGTACTACACATCTCCTATTACGAGCATGATGTCCATGATGAAGAACAAGGTCACGCAATACCGCAGGTTCAAGAAGTGCGTGATCAGGGGGAGGTCAACGTGTGGTGATGTGAAGACACTACAGGTGAGCGATGAATTATGTGTGATACAGACTTACATAGATGTTGTTGATGGTGTTGAGATCTGAGGTGTGAACCACGGTTGTGTTATATGTTCAGGGCAACTATAGCTGGATCCCGGAGGGTTGGGCAATGGAGATAAGGGCTGAAGGGGAGGGGGTGAACAAAAAAATATTCAAGGTATGTAAAACAAAAAAAAATGCACTTGTTTAATAAGTTTCCAGCAGGTGGTGAATAGCTTGATTATGTGGCTAGCCTTGGCAAACTATATTGTTTGGACACTTTTTGCAACAGAAAATGTCTGACATTTCATATTTCATTGTGTAGAGCCTTATTTATACATTCATCCAAGATGTACTCCCTCCGTTCCACAATACATGCCTTCCCTTTGTCAAAATATAGATGTATCTAGACATGTTTTAGTATATATGTACATTCATTTTTGGACAAATGGAAGCCAAGTATTTTGGAACGGAGTAGTAATGATTACAACCACGACAACGACATTGCACAAATACACCTCTTTTCTTTTTCTAAAAAATGATTTGGAATAGATGGATCATTGTATTTAGTTATATATGTGTGTGAGAAATTAAATGGCTAGATAATATAACATATATTTTTATCTTGGAATGCACCATTAGTCAGATGAGAACCAAGCAAAGATACTTGTTCATCTAAGCAACTCACTAAACTTGAACATACCCTCATGCAGTTCTTCGTCCATAAGTCCTCCGGGGTGCGATTTACAAACAAAGATGATGTAGAGGCCTTTGAAAAAATAGTACGAGTGCCAAAGATGCCACTGCCATCCAAAGAAGATGGGTCTAAACAAGATGTGTCTAAAAAAGACGTGCTGCTCTTTGAAGAACCAATAAAAAAGAGGAAGACCCCCAGAGCCTGCAAAGACGCAGTAGAGTGCGACACGAGCTCTCAGGATAACGTATGTACATCTCTACATAGCACCACATACATACATACTTCTAGGGTGATCTTAATGCTATAAATTCTCAAGACTGCTAACATTCAGTCTTATGTATTATAGATGATTGCACAGCTTGACTTCTATACTGAGCGTTTGTCCGCTGGATGGGTGAAGGAAACCTACTTCAGACCAGACGACAAAAAAAAGAAAGACACGGTATATCTAAACATGTCATATTGGCCTATTTTTTTGTTAAATATGCATGCAAATTGCAAACACACGCTGTGCTTATCCATTTTTTTTTCATTGGTTTCAGTTTTCTATTCTTTAATCCTTTTGGTCTTCTGCAGTATTTTACCGACCCTTCCAGTTCTGAGTATCTCGTGTTCCGTACGAAGAAGGATGCAACGAAATACTTCTGGACTGGAGAACGTCCTAAAGATTCCTGGAAACCGACACAGAGTGTCACCAAGAAGTACAAAGACTTGCTTGGTAATTGTTGCTCCTGTTTTTTCACAACTCGTTGAGATGTACTCCCTCCGTAAAGAAATATAAGAACGTTTAGATCACTTACAGAGGGAATACTGTTCTCGCCAAAGTTTCATATAATGAGAGGAGATATCTAGTGGGTTCTCTTATCTTTTTTACGGTGCTTCCATGCAAACCTACATTTCTGAATTTTCTGACAAAGTTGAGACAAGATGTGTCTAAAGTTCCCACATAATTTAATTTCAAAACTTGATACATATATAAATAAACAAAAAAATGATATGAATAGTTACAAGCATCAAATATTCACAACAAATAACTGTGTACTTTTATCTTTCTTTCTGTTCTTGAGTTGTGAATCAAATTTGGTCTTCAAATTATGTATCATGGCTGTTGCACCATGTCTCAAGGTTGTCTTTTTTACATACAAAAAATTTCTTTTAGATTGTGCGTTTGTTCTTAGTAGATAGTGGAGAAATACCGTCAACGAGGAAGCATCAGGAAAAAATTGATGATTTTTTGGGAGCACGTATAGGACGTGCACTCAGGCACTAATAAGCTCATAGCTCATCCTTCTTTTTACAAAATTGCTTCCATTTCATTATTCTTTCCCCTCTTTTTTTTGGCGGGGGATTTCATTATTCTTTCCATCCTACCTATTAATTTGACTCTTTTTTTTACAGTTACAGTTGCAGATGAAAAAGACTTAGACGGTCAACATGAGCCCAAGCAAAAGAAGCCTAAGACTACAAGCACCGAAGCCGACGAGGCAATGACCTGCTCACAGGCTGGGCTGCTAGGAATCAATCAAGGCCAAGAGAAAAATTGAAGAAAATCAGTGAACAAAACTAGAGTGATCAATGGCAGCATTTTTCCCGCTTAAACAAAAAGAAAAAGGAACACTGTCGTTGCGAAGCTATTTCCACCTTGTGTTGTGAACTTAATTATATGGTGGGTTTGTCGTGAAACTTGCAACCAAAGGTGACAGTCGTAGGAGGTTTTCGTCCCATTGTCCGACTCCGAGTATGGGATTGGACCTCCTCGGTGTGTTGAACCTTGTTTGCTTTTTTTCTATTTTTGCTTTTGTGTTTTACCTCCTGAGAACTTAGCCTTGCCGTGGAACAGAATGATTTTGTGAATTGTTTAATTGGTGCCGAAATATATTTGGATTTTCTCTGATTTTACTCGTTTCCTGAACTGTAATCGTCTATACGGCATTACATGGCTCTGGTTCTGGCAGACAGGTAGGTTTTAACAACGAAACATCATAAGCATTTAGGCATTAAGGAGCTCAAGCTGTCGATCAAAAGGAATTGTGTGTGTATTTATCTTTATCTTTACCGAATAATAAAGGGCGGAAGCTTTCATAGTTCTCCATACGTCACCCTTTTATATTCGTTAATTTTACGTTAATCATAAAGATTGATGACCGAGATTTAAAAGTAGATCTATGTAATAGATTGAGAAAAAACTCCACATCTCCTCTTGCAATACGAGAAGAAAACCGAAAACAAAAGCGTGCGTGCGTGCACACATGCACAGATACGTTTCATGTACGGTTTGGTTCACGTCTCATGCTCGGTTTTTGTGTGCACAAAGATCTGAAAAATCTAACCCATAGAGCAAACCAGCCAACAAAATCTCGGCAGCCCACGAAAGACTCCCGACCCAAACCGTATCCCTCTCCCAAGTGCCAACACGCCGCCCAATCGACCCCCGTCCTCCGCGTGCGCTCCAGGCGCTGCAGGCCAAGGCCGGCATCGTCGTCTCCTCCATGCTCACCTCATAGACTCCAAGCGGATCTCCGCCAAGTTTCCGTCCATCGTGCAGCCCTGGTCCTCACTCTGGCGAGTACTTCCCAGATTCCCCTGCTCGCCTCTCCATCAAGGTTTCGAAGCTTTGGGCAACCTTGGGATCTGGTGCCGGCGGGTCCGAGTCACTCTCTGACCGGAGGCGCAGATCTCCACGCTCCGAGATAAGGTCGCTTCCCTGGAAACCACGTTGGGCATGCAGCGACTGGTCTTTTCCGAGCTAATTGGGTAAACCACCAGGCTCGGACGGACACCATGCCGGCGGCGCACTTCCCAACTTAGTCTTCGTAGGAGACCGACGTTGAGGCGAGCCTCAAGATGTCTGTGGCTTACGGCGCGTTCATGGATGTATTGCACTCCATCAATCCGTGCATTCACAACTTTTCTAGGCCTCGTGTGATGAGTATGAAATGATATAAGAACTTGGAGAAGAAGAGCGAAGACGCTAGCAAGGTTTGGTTTTCAAGGAATGCACATACAAACTAGCTCTGGCAATGATGACTCTAGGTATGGACATAGAGATCATGCTCGGCCAACAGTCAAAAGCTGGGGTTGTACGTAGCTCAGTCTTGGAGAGGTACTCGCCACTTTGCTTGATTGATTGAAGATTGACTGTCTTTCATTATTATATATAGTCTTACTTAAATCTCGTTGTTTCAAACAGTCAAATATAACTTTATGGTGTCGCATGGTTCGCCGGGGCGGCGCCCAGCCGGACCATGTTGGTATGACGCAGTGAGACGGGGATCAGCAGCGCGGTGGGGGCGTTTTCCTGCATTCGTGCTGAGACTGAAGGAGCAGACTGGGAGCGATGAGTACCTGTTGCACTAGCTATTGGAGGGCTGCCACCAAGACCTTAAAAGTATTGCCTTTTGAAAGCATAGCATTTTGTTTTCAAGAATAGTGATTTTATCCTGTAAAAATAAACAAATTATTTGCACCATGGAAACTTATAGCATGCTATAGTGGCGTTTTTTTTCTTGTGAGAACATTTTATATTTCTCTGAGTATGGAAATTATGGTTTAAACAAAGATTACATTATGTGTACATCTTGGAAGATGCTAATGCATGTTCTTTCTTTTCTCAATGCAGGCCAACTGAGTTGGATTGAGCATCTTGATTGAGAAGGTTGTATATCTGACATATTGCATGATAACACATGTTGTTGCCACATTAATTTCATATAGAATGACAAGCTTATCATACATAACATGTAGACGGTGAAAAAGCAATGACGGAAAAGAGCACCGACATTTTTTGAGCTCACAAAAGACTTATCTTAACGACTAAGTTTTTCTTCCGAAATTACTACACATGCAGTACTTTTATTCTGACGTGAGTGTGACTATGAATCCAATGTTGTATGTATTTTGTTGCTAAGTGTGGATGGTTTGATCTTGAACCTTGTACAAATATCCGATGAAAAAAAATGGTATGTATAGCGTCATTGATTTTCTTGAGTTGTTTAACAACTAGATTAATTCAGTGTTTCCTTCCTGTTCTTCCAGCAAAGCTTTTTGGCAGAACTTGATCTTGAACAGTTTGTGAAGTCCGAGCTTTATTAACATCCCTACCTGCTGGATGGTAAACAATACATCTTTTTGTTTTTCTATAATAAATTTTAATATTTGGTTTACTGTTTATTCAATGCATTTCGATGCATTCTACAAAATTAGGGCATTATTTAAATTAGTTTATTG
The DNA here is from genome assembly GCF_002162155.2 of Triticum dicoccoides. Taxonomy (NCBI): domain Eukaryota; kingdom Viridiplantae; phylum Streptophyta; class Magnoliopsida; order Poales; family Poaceae; genus Triticum; species Triticum dicoccoides. Next base: position 770,993,874 of record NC_041382.1, on the reverse strand, counting down.
AGTTAGGGGTATATATTATTAAATAATAATTTGTTCCCGTTGCAACGCACGGGCCATTTTGCTAGTTATTTATATGGATGAGTGTATGTATGTGCGTATGAGTGTCTATGTCTGTACCGTGTTTAAGAAAAAGTAGTTATCAATTTTGTCGGGTGTGATTATGACATACAACACGCCAGCACTATCTTGGTTGTGGATGCGTACTAGCTTTTCAGGCAGATAAAAGTTCCAGCCGCCACAGCACTCCTCCTTGTTTTCCTGGCGACGACGACCATGACGACGACGACACGTCAAGGCCATGTGTGCGTGTGTGATTATCTCTGCCAGAATGAAGGTGAGCGCGATCTTGATCTTGCCGCAGTACTCCTCCTTGACGACCTGGTGCACGCCCGGCGGCAGGATGCACTCCTGTAGCACCGTCTCCAGAGGGATGCTCAGGAAAATGTTCAGTGCATTACATACATGATACATGTCAGTTCAGAACGCTTCGAGGACTATGACACTTCTGGCATCTTGTTCTGATGAGAGTAGAGGCTTGTGTGTGTCTGGTTAGCTACTGAAGAAATCGGAGTCGTCAAGGCCCTTTGCGGAGACAAGCAGGACCTCTAGCTTCATGCATTGAACGAAGGGCACCTGGGGTAGGTGCACCCATTTTTTCCCAAAAAAAAGTAACTGTAAATATGGTCGAAATCACGATTTGTTTTAACAACGAACCTGGCTAAGCATTACACTTGCACTTTTTTTACGAAGAAATGAGTTTTGTGGTATTGTTGACGGAAAAAACAAAATCAACACATATTACTGCTTAGCAAAAACAAAACAAAGTCAACTATCGACCTACATAGCCCATCTTCAGTAAAGGTCGCACACACCGACAATCATCAATGAACTCTTATATAGCATTACCCTCAATGCTTGCTCCTATTTTCTTCGTTGTTACTCGACAAGCCGACCGGTGATAACAGTAATGTTGCCAGTTGCCTCAATTGTTTGACCAATGACTCAGGAAGGCAAGTCTGTGTGCAAGAAGGTTCTGTTATCTCTAGGTATCCTACAAAAAAAAATTTAGATTGAGCTTGAAAATTCCAAAGAATGAAAGGTAAGGCATGCAAACATTCATTTGTGCTCGGCATTACATAGTTTAATGTAACATAGTAATTGTTGGGGAACATAGCATGCAATTTCAAAAATTTCCTACGCTCACACAAGATCTATCTAGAAGATGCATGGCAACAAGAAGGGGAGAGTGTGTCTATGTACCCTTGTAGACCGAAAGCGGAAGCATTTGATAACGCGGTTGATATAGTCGAACTTCTTCTCGTTCTGACCGAGCAAGCACCGAACGTACGACACCGAGTTCTGCACACGTTCAGCTTGATGACGTCCCTCGAACTCTTGATCCAGCAAAGTATCGAGGAAGTAGATGAGTTCCATCAGCACGACGGCGTGGTGACGGTGATGGTGAAGTGATCCGTACAGGGCTTCGCCTAAGGACTACGAAGATATGATCGGAGGCGTAAACTGTGAAGGGGGGCGCCGCACACGGCTAACAATTGTTGGTCTGTGTTCTAGCGGTGCCCTCCCTCATATATATTGGTTGGAGGGGAGGAGAGGCAGCCAAGGGGGCGCCCCAAGTAGGAGGAATCCTACTTGGGGTCCTCCCAATTCGGCCTCCCCCTTTCCTATTCCTATTCGGAGTAGGAAGGAAGAGGGGGAAGGGGGAATCATATTCCCTTTTTCCTTTCCTTCTTCCCCTTTCCTTCTCCAATTTGGCCAGCCCATATGGGATGGGGGAGGCGCACCAGACCCTTTGTGGCTGGTGTGTTTCCCCTCTTGGCCCATAAGGCCCATATCTTTTGCCCGGGGTGTCTGGAACCCCTTCCGGTGACCCGATAAGTACCCGGTGCATCCCGAAACACTTCCGGTGTCCGAATACCATCGTCCTATATATCGATCTTTACCTCTCGACCATTTCAAGACTCCTCGTTATGTCCGTGATCTCATCCGGGACTCCGAACAACATTCGGTCACCGAATCATATAACTCATATAATACAAAATCGTCATCGAACGTTAAGCGTGCGGACCCTACGGGTTCGAGAACTATGTAGATATGACCGAGACACCTCTCCGGTCAATAACCAATAGAGGAACCTAGATGCTCGTATTGATTCCTACATATTCTACGAAGATCTTTATCCGTCAAACCGTTATGACAACATACGTTATTTTCTTTGTCATCGGTATATGTTACTTGACAGAGATTTGATCGTCGGTATCTTCATACCTAGTTCAAGCTCGTTACTAGCAAGTCTCTTTACTCATTCCGTAATGCATCATCCTGCAACTAACTCATTAGTCACATTGCTTGCAAGGCTTATTATGATGTGCATTACCGAGAGGGACCAGAGATACCTCTCCGATACTTGGAGTGACAAATCCTAATCTCAATCTATGCCAACCCAACAAACACCTTCGGATATACCTGTAGAGCATTGTAACATCCCAAATTTTCAATTTGGAATGTTATACAATAGATCATCATTGCATATCATATTTTATTGCATTTTGGTTGATCCAGAAATTTCACGCAACTCAAGGACCCTCGGAGAGAGTTGGGGATTTCGTTATTTTCATATTTGAGTTTTCTCAAATTTTGAAAAATAGGATCATTTGATTTTATTTATTTTATCTTCAATTATTTCTATTATAAAAATATGAGAGAGGGAATAAAATGACTCTCAAAAAATAAAGAAATATTGAGGATTTAATGAAAAAATCAAATAAGATTTTATTTTGGATTTATTTGCTATTTTATTTGAATTTAGGAAAAAATGCGCGTTTTTCAAAATTGCATTTAGGCCCCAAATAAATGTTCATCCTGTGCGGCTTGATTTTAGAAGCCGGGGAAAATTTATTTTGGAATTTTTGAAGTCAGTTTAGTATTCTTTTTTTTCTGAGCGTAATTATTTAAAAAAAAGTCCGAACCGACCTTGGGCCGTGTCCGGCCAGGACTCCGCCTGGCCGGGGCTTTATATAGCGCCGCCCCCAGCCCAAGCCGCGCCCCGCCCTGCAAACCCTAGCCGCCGCTGCCGTCGCCGGAGTTCGCCGCCGACGAGGTCGAGCCGCCCGCCATTTTTTTAGAAAACCGTTGGTTTTCACCGGTTTATTTTCGGGTTTTTTAGATTCGTTTTTAGATAGATCGGTTTTTTTCTCGGTTTAGTTAATTAGCGAGCGTTCGCTCGTTCGTTCGTTTTAAAGAACGCGTTCTTTGTTTAGATCCAGATAACGAACGTTCGTCCATTAATCTGTTCGTCGTTTTCTTTTTCTCGGATTAAATCCGCGATTTTTCTGATCGCGATTTCTGATCCGATTTTCGTTCTAGTATAACTTTTCGCTCGTTTATCAGAATCAGGCGATTCAAGCGCCTAGAGTTTCGTCTCGAAACCCTCTTTCTGTTTAACCAACTCAAACCAGTTTTTGCCTTTGTAAAATTTGACCTAGATCCAGAATAGTAAATGAAGCTTGTTTCTTTTGCCGTTTGTCTTTCGTTGCTTCGTTCGATTTGATTCTTTTTGCCAACCGGAGTTCTTAAGTTGAACTTTCTGGTTAGGTCTCTTATTTGAGTTTTACCTGTGCATTAGTTGAGTACTTATTGTATGCTTGTTTGTTTGCGATCGAGTACCCGGAGTGCGCCGCTTGCTACTTCGAATCGCTAGGTTTTGTGGATCATCAGCAAGGCAAGTAACACTTTGATCATACCCCCTACTACCCAGTTTCTATTGCATTAGATCAAACCTCACACATTGCATGATTAGGATCTAATTAAATTATGGGTTTGGGAAGTAGATGATGTAGTACCTATCACCTGTTATTATCAAACCTTTGGGAGTTACTTCTACGTTTGCTTATTATGTCATGCTATGCTAGTAGACGTGGATTGGTTGAGTGTATCCATGACAGATGTGAGTTTGTTAAAATTAATGGTTTATCTAAGGTGGCAACTTAAATACACATCTGGGTGGATTGAGGCACCTGGGTATTCCAGCGATTGCATGTTTGTGTTTTGGACCGCCACCCAGGCCCAAAGGGATCATTAGATTATTCATACTAGAAACTTCCGTGTGCAGCCACAAGCTACTATGGGCTCTAGCATAGTTGACTAAGTTGTGCGAACTCTTATAGTGGTAGACTAGCAGATGTAGGAAAAGTAGGTGTAACGGTCTACCCGATCGTAAGGTGTGAGCGCTTCTGAAAGACTATGTCTCGGTCATCCGTTTCTCAAACACCATGTAGTGCGAGAATCCCAACGGAGGAGATCGAGTCTTGTGGGGGAAACTGCACAAAGCTCTGCAGAGCGTATAAACTAATCATGGTTAGCCGTGTCCCCGGTTATTGACATCTTGAGTATCTAGTACTTGGATTATCATGTGAATCTCATCATGTTACTCTAATTAATTTTGTTGGGTTTTAATGATGATGCTTAATTGGGATTGAGAGGGTGTCTACACTCTCAATGTTTAACAACCATCATGATAGTTAAATAAAATTTATTCCTTTGCAGTAGGGAAAAATTGGCTTTACGCAAAACTGTAACTATAGAGCTTTCCACCAGCCAAATATGCATGTAGTATAGTCTTATTATTTTATTGCTCTCTATGTGTTACATTACCAGCATATTCCATGTGCTGACCCGTTTCGGGCTGCAACGTTCATGTTGCAGACTTTTCAGACGACGAGTAAGGTGTTTTTAGGTCGTGGTTCTATACTCAGTGATGCCGTTGGAGTTGATGGACTCACTTATCTTCCAAGCCTTCCGTTGTTATCGTTATTAGATGGCCTTAAGCCATATTTATTGTAATAAGTTCTCTTTTGAGACAGTCGATGTAATAAGTGTGTGATTGCTACTCTGTTATAAATCCTTCAAGTACTGTGTGGTGTCAGCATTACTGATCCAAGGATGACACCGGAGCATAGAGATTGGACCGTTTGAGGTCTGGTCGCTACAAGCATCTTTATAATCACCCAGTTACGTTGTAACGTTTGATAGCACACAATTTATTCCTCCGGTATCCGGGAGTTGCATAATCTCCTAGTCGAAGGAATATGTATTTGACATGAAGAAAGCAATAGCAATAAAACTGAACGATCAACATGCTAAGCTAACAGATGGGTCTTGTCCATCACATCATTCTCCTAATGATGTGGTCCCGTTCATCAAATGACAACACATGTCTATGGTTAGGAAACTTAACCATCTTTGATTAACGAGCTACTCTAGTAGAGGCTTACTAGGGACACGGTGTTTTGTCTATGTATCCATACAAGTATCAAGTTTCCGGTTAATACAATTCTAGCATGGATAATAAACATTTATCATGATATAAGGAAATATAAAATAACAACTTTATTATTGCCTCTAGGGCATATTTCCTTCAGTAATATACTTTATTTTTACTATCCTCAAATGTACCTTAGGTTTAGAATAATGTGTATACTAAAAAATGTCTTTTATGGCAGCGCCTAGGCCTTCTACAATAATAAGATGGATCAACCTTAAATGCATAGCTTTAATCGTGGAAGATATCACACTACAGAGTTGGGCAGGAGGGAGAGAAGGCGGGGACGAAATGAGAGGTACAGAGGGAGAGCAGAGTTGGACAAAGGGAGGGCAAACAGACACATGAGGTAGGTGAAGGGATAATGACAACGACAGGGGGAGGAACCCTATGACTAGGATCAGGGTTGGTCCTTGTATACTGGGGCCCTGGCCACAACAAGAAGATGGGCCCTTATTCATACAATAGTGATTGAACAAATATCTAGTGTAAATGTCATCTTCATGTTGTCTCCCCATTGCACATTCGCCGTCATGCTAGAACTCATAATTGTCTGATTGTTTTGCAGATAACAATTGATTTATAATAGGGCAACTTAAGTTTTCTTGAAAAGTGCAAGTTGCACTTTTTCCACTTAACTAGAAATGTGCATGTGGAGCAAACTCTTGTTGCAAAACAGCATTAGTCAATTCTTTCAACAAACCAAATCAGTGACCAATTTACAAGAAATTATAGTGTCATTGTTTTGGGAAACAAAAGATAAGAGGATAAAGATTTTCTTCATGGCATGTACCAAAAAAGTTCGTAATTTATCATGCGAAAGTGTTATTTACTAAAAGAGACATTTTACCACAAAACCCGTCCTGACAATATAATCCTTCTCCATAGTTTATTCGGTTTGTTCTTACAACAAAGGAATAAAAACAACAAAATGTTGGGATTTAAACATAGAATTGCAATCTATATGAAGCAGACTACTTGTATAAACTAGGTTGTCAACAAACTTATGCCAATAAGGATCATGCGAGTAAGAAACAAGGTGGATAAGCCAAATATTTCCAAATGGGGTCTCAGGGGTCAGACCTACTCATACACATTGTAATTTTGGGCTTCACCTACCCAATACCACTCTAATCCAAGTAACAAGAGCACGCTAGGCTATCATATGCACATGCACAAGGATGCCCTGGATGCTCGCCATGTAGCCATTTAGTTTATTTAGCTCCTCGGCAGGCCTCTTCTTGCTGAAGGAGCGGCTATAGTTTGGTCTTAGCTTTAGTTGCCATCACGAATATTTCGCGTAACCTTGTATGAGGTCCTGTCCATCACTGAACCACCGAAACCCTATAGAAATTTTTTCTTGAAACAAACTCGGGGAAGAACCATCAAAAAAAGATCTCAAAAGTAATCAGGAATTTGAAGGATTGCAGTGACATATTATATGCCCTAGGATCCAAGTGGTAGGAAGTCAGGTCCGCTCCCTCAAGATGCAACGGGCTGAGGAGATATTGAATCCACATCATCGACATGCTCCATGTCGCCAGATCCGAGTGGGAGGAGGTTGGATTCGTTTTGCTAGGCCATCATGGGTGGCAAACATATTGGATTAGCGCCTTCGTCCTAGCATGTGCTGTCACCTCCCGCAAGCACCAAGAAGACGTCGTCATCTAGACCTAGTGAAGGGAGGTAGGGGATGATGATTCGACTGCACCGCCATGAAAAGAAATGAGAGGGGCAAAGTTGCGGCTCGTGCCCTTGTGTGGTTAGCAAAGGAATGGAATCGGAGGGTGATACGTCTCCAACGTATCTATAATTTTTGATTGTTCCATGCTATTATATTATCATTCTTGGATGTTTTATATGCATTAATATGCTATTTATATCATTTTTTGGGACTAACCTATTAACCTAGTGCCCAATGCGAGTTGCTATTTTTTCCTTGTTTTTGTCTTTTACAAAAAAGCAATACCAAACGGAACGAAACTTTTTGACATTTTTTCTTGGACAACAAGACACCTACAAAAGCTTTGGGAGGGGCCACAAGCCTCCTGGCCGCGCCCCGGGGGGGTGCCCTCAGGGCTTGTGGGCCCCTCGTAGCCCTCCTAACCCTAATCTCAGCTCTATAAATACCCAAATATTCCCCTTACATTAGAAGGCACACCAAAAGTACTTTTCCGCTGCCGCAAGCTTCTGTTCTCGTGATATCCCATCTTGGGGCCTTTTTTGGCACTCCGCCAAAGGAGGATTCGATCACGGAGGGCCTCTACACCAACCTTGCCGCCCTTCCGATGATGTGTGAGTAGTTTACCACATACCTACGGGTCCATAGCTAGTAGCTAGATGGCTTCTTCTCTCTCTTTGATCTTCAATACAATGTTCTCCTTGATGTTCTTGGAGATCTATTCGATGTAATCTTCTTTTGCGGTGCGTTTGTTGAGATCTGATGAATTGTGGATTTATGATCAGATTATCTATGAATATTATTGGAGTCTTCTATGAACTCTTTTATGCATGATTAAGATAGCTTTGTATTTCTCTCCGATCTATCGATTTGGTTTAGCCAACTAGATTGGTTTTTCTTGCAATGCGAGAGGTGCTTTGTGATGGGTTCAATCCTGCGATGTCCTCACCTAGTGACAGTAGGGTAGCGAGGCACGTATTTGTATTGTTGCCATTAAGGGTAAAAGATGGTTTTTTACCATATTGATTGGATCTATCCATCTACATCAAGTCATCTTGCTTAAGGCGTTACTCCGTTCTTATGAACTTAATACTCTAGATGCATGCTGGATAGCGGTCGATGTGTGGAGTAATAGTAGTAGATGCAGGTAGGAGTCGGTCTACTTGTCACGGACGTGATGCCTATATTTATGGTCATTGCCTTAGATATTGTCATAACTTTGCGCTTTTCTATCAATTGCTCAACAGTAATTTGTTTACCCACCGTATGCTTTCTTCAAGAGAGACGCCTATAGTGAAACCTATGGCCCCCGGGTCTATTTTTCATCATATTATTTTCAGATCTATAAATATAAACATCCAAAATTACCTCGCTGCAATTTATTTCTATTTACTTTATTTTTCCTTTTTCTTATATTTTATATCTATGTCTATTAGATCTCACTCTTGCAAGTGACCATGAAGGGATTGACAAGCCCTTTTTTGCGTTGTGTGCAAATGTTTGTTAGTTTGTGCAGGTGCATATATTGGAGACTTGCTTGTGCCTCCTACTGAATTGAAAGCTTGGTTCTTAACTGAGGGAAATACTTATCTCTACGTTGTCACATCACTCTTTCCTCTTCACGGGAAAAATCAACTCAAGCTCAAGAAGTAGCAGGAAGAGTCCAAAGCAGATAATATAATAGCATGAAACAATCAAAAATACTAGATATGTTGGAGACATATCAGGCCGCAACAACAAGATGGGCCCTTATTCATACAATAGTGAGTGTAATAATATCTAGTGTAAATGTCAGTTTTGGACCACTTATTTGTCACCCCATTGCATGTTGATCTTCATGCTACAACTCATAACTGACTAATTGTTTTGTAGATACCAATTGATTTAGAAAGGGGCAACTTTAGTTTTATAGAAAGTGTAAGTTGCACTTTGTCCACTTAGCTAGAAATGTGCAAGTGGAGCAAACTTTTGTTGCAAATCATTTTTTGTCAATTCTAGGCAACCCAAATTAGTGACCAATTTTGAGAGCCGCACATATCCCTAGCTCCCCTCTATACCTTTCCTCTACCTCTGCCACTGGCCCCGACCCTGCCTTCCATTCCCGCCTCCCATTCGCCACCCTGCCAGCCATCTGCCCCTCCTTCCCCCAGGGCACGTCCTGTCCCCATCTCCTTCTCACTTCTCCCCATCCGTGCTCCAGTGTCGACAGCTTCAAAGATCCTTCCGTCTTCTCCGACACGTCCTCGCTGTCACCGTGCTCCACCTCCATTTGAGATCCACCCTCCATACCGGCTGCACCCTCCACTCCCACCATCGTCACCACCCCAAGGTAAGCTGATATTTTTTATTTCTAATTTAATGCCTTTTGTGATTTGTGATGGTGATTAATGGTTGTATGATTGTGGCGTACATCAAATATATGAAGTGGTTGCAATTTTTTGCTATTGGTTGCAAATTTACATGTTCGTTTGACATTGCAAGTCAAGAAACATGACTTTGCAAGTTTTTCCTATTGCTATTTTTTATATTTAAAGAGACATGGTATGACATTGCAATTATATTTATAAATATGCAAGTCTTTGCATATATATAAAAAGTACTCTTTCAAATTGATTACAATTTCTCGACAACCCTAGAATGTGTAGATTGGGTTTGTTTCAATGCTCTCCTTCATCCTGAGACAAAGTTTTAATAGCATCCCCCTGTTGCTCTCAGAATACACATTCCCTTGTCTTATTTTCTAGATGTGTACAGTACTACAATGCTGCTAAACGGGCCAAATGGTCGTTCGGTGCATCCGGGTCAGTGATCACAACTCGCATCACTGACCAGTCATAAACTAGTCTATGATGACTCATAGCTGATGGATTGACCATTAATATTTTAATTTAGGGGACATCATCACTAACCAACACTTCACAATTGAGGGTCAATGATATCTTTAGGAAAACACCCCAAAAAATAGCAGAATCTCAAGACACATTCGAATAGCTGAGTCACATATACACACACTTGGAATCAAAAATACAAATAGGAAAACTATGAAGCACAATAGAAACATCACTAACATACAATTCGAACTCAAACTTTATGAACCGTGACAAACAAACATATCACTAATTCCTATGCTACACCTCAATCTGCCATGCATAGCCACCTATGCATGTGACCATCAGTTATCCATGTCTTCACACGATCTAGAAGGTTAAGAACGCCATGCAAAGCTTTGATCATTGACTTCAAAATTCAAATACTCAACTACAAAGAATAGGAAGTTAATCAATAGCAAGTTAAATAATGAAGTTAAAATGAATGAATTGTGTGCACATGTCGACATTGTGTAAAACCAAATGAACATACAAGTGATATGGTTGTTACAATTTATAAGTTTGACAGAACATACATGTGACATGACTATTTAGTTTATAAATTTGACAGTAGAAGAGGAAGTAACCCTATGACTAGGATCAGGGTTGGTCCTTGTATATTGGAAGCCTGGGCCGCAACAACAAGATGATGGGCCCATATTCATACAATAGTGATTGAACTATATCTAGTGTAAATGTAATTTTTAGGCGGCCCATTTGTCAGCCCATTACATGTTGATTTTCATGCTACAACTCATAATTGACTAATTATTTTGTAGATACCAATTGATTTAGAAAAGGAAACTTTAGTTTTATAGAAAGTGTAAGTTCCACTTTTTCTACTTTACTAGAAATGTGCAAGTGGAGCAAACTTTTGTTGCAAATCATTTTTTGTCAATTCTAGGTAACCCAAATGAGTGACCAATTTACAAGAAGTTATAGTGTCATGGTTTAAGGATGCACAAGAGTAGAGGCTAAAGATTTTCTTTCTAGCATGTACACAAAAATTGTAATCTATAATGTTGGCACCGGCTCTCTGCACCGAGGGAGTGGAAATGAATGCATCTACTTCTGCTCAAGTGACAACTAAAGACGTAGAAGTGGGTGGAAAAATCTTATTTGCGTTTGAATCTATTACTAGGCTTATCTAAGAAAAGAATAGGAATTCCCAACATCTGGGTGGAAATACTCGACCACCAATATGGAGCTTATTAGTTTGAGTCATGGAAAGAAAAAGAAGAGAACAAATGAAGGGAAGAAAATGATAGAAAGAAAAGAAAATAATTAAATAAATAAATAAAAGGAAAGAAAAGCAAAACAAAGAAAGAAAGAGAAAAAGAGACTAAAGATAGGAAAAGAAAGAAAGGAAAGAAAAGGCAAAGAAATAAAGAAAAGAAAGAGAACAAAAGAAATAAAAGAAAAGGAAGAATATAAATAAAAGGAATTTTTCCTTGTGTTTACTTGGCCACTAAGCAAACATTTGGACCCGGGACATAGCCAAAACTCTAGCCACACCCATTTCATCCCAAAATTTGAACACGCCGCACATAACCCTAGCTCCCCTCTATACTTCGGCTCGATCACTACCACCAACCCTGACAATGCCTTCCAATCGCTGCCTCCCATTTGCCACCCTGCCAGCCATCGGCCCCTTCTTCCTCCAGCGTGCCTTCCGTCCCCATCTCCTCCTCACTTTAACCCATATGAGCTCCACCATCGACTCCTTCAAAGATCCTCCCATGTTCCTCGACACGTCCTCCCTGTGGCCGAGCTCCACCGCCATTTGAGATCTGCCATCCAACCCTGCTGCACCCGCCACTCCCACCATCGTCACCGCCCCAATGTAACCTGCCATTTTTTATTTCTAATTTTAATTCCTTTTGTGATTGTTATTAATGGTTGTATGATTGTGATGTACATCGAATATGTGAAGTGGTTGCAATTTTTTGCTATTGGTTGGAAATTTGCATGCTTGTATGAATTGCGATGTTATAAATGAGAAGAGAGATGAGGGAATAGAGAAGATATAAAGGGAAGAGAGAGGAGAGAAAAGTGAAGAGAGAAGATGGAAGAAAGAATAAATATGAGAAGAGTTATTGAGAATATTGCAAATTTTCTATGTAAATTCCGTATATTTGTGAAAACTTCATATGCCATGCTAATTTTGCTATGTCTAGAATCATGTATGACAGTAAAGCGACATGGTATGACATTGCAAAATTTTCTTTGTAAAGAAAATTTCACTATACAATTTTTCTATATAAATGTTTCTATGTGTGAGTTATGAAAAATAAGTTGTTCGACTAAAAACCACTATGTGTGTGTGTGTGTGTGGGTGGGTGGGTGTGTTTGTTTGTTTGTTCAAATCAGTTTTTGTTAAAGTGTGATCTTCATTTTTTGTCTGATTTGTCAACCTTTGTTACATCAGCTAGTAAAGTGGCATAGTCGTATCCCGTTTCTCGAGGGTTATATCTATAAATATGCAAGTCTTTGCATATTTATAAAAATACTCTTCCGAATTGTTTACGCTTTTTGGATATCCTGAGGATGTTTAGATTGGGTTTGTTTCCATGCCCTCCTCGATTCTAAAACAAAGTTCCTGTAGGATCCCCCTATTGTTATCAGAAAACACATTCTCTTGTCTTATTGTCAAGATGTGTACACTACTAAAATGCTCCTAAACGGACAAAATGGTTGTTTAGTGCATCTGGGTCATTGATCAGAACTCGCATCACTGACCAGCCAAAAAATGGTCTGTGATGACTCATAGCTGATGCCCGGACCATTAGTAAAAAATTTAGAGGACATCATCACTAGCCAGTACTTCACAATTGATCGGTCAATGATATCTTTAGGAAAACATCCCAAAAAATAGCAGCACATACGAATAGCTGAGCCACATACACACACACACACACTTGTAATCAAACATACAACTAGGAAGATTATGAAGCACAACATGAACATCACTAACATACAATTCGAACACGAACATTAGAAGCGTGACAAACAAAAATATCACTAAGTCATAAGCTACCTCTCAATGTGCCCTACACAGCCGCCGATGGATGTGACCATCAGTTATTCATGTCTTCACACGCTCTAGAAGGTTCAGAACGCCATGTAAACCTGTGATCATCGACTTAAAAATTCAAATGCTCAACTAAAAATAATAGAAAGTTAATTAATGTCAAGTTAAATAACCAAGTTAAAATGAATGAATTATGTGCACATGTCGACATTGTGTAAAACCAAATGAGCATACAAGTGATATGGCGGTTCCAATTTATAAGTTTGACGGATCATAAAAGTGACATCACTCTTTACTTCATAAATTTGACAAGAGTTAAGAGATTGTCATATTGCATCGGCTCTAGAGGTCACATATGTACATTGAATTAAGATGAACCAAAAACCAAAGTTGCTCAATTTGGTGAGGAGAGGAACTTTCAAGTTGGGCAGTTTCCCTTTTAAATCCATCTTGAGGACCGAATCAGCGACACCATATACCAGACATGTGTCAGATATTGTATGGAATCAGGAGATTGTATTCTAACTTTGGAGGTTGCATATCACCTCGGATGAAGATGCCCCATAAATTAAAGTTTTGTGCCACAACGACATTGACAACTTCCATGTAATGATCAACTCTTCAGAAATGCACCTTGGTTTCACGAGAGAGAAAGGGGGAGGGAGGGAGAGAGAGAGAGAGAGGATACTACCTAAGATATGTTGATGGTGATGTCCGACAGAGAAAAGCGAGCAAGGAGGTTGATGGCTGCAAAGAAACCCATCATCATGGAACATCACCTTGGCAATTACAAAATCGAGGTGCGTCTCTTTTCTCCAACGTTATTTTGGCTAGGTCTACTTTGTTTCCAGGTTAGTATGAGCAACATATACTAAATAACTTTAGCTAACAAAGCATGATTAGTAATCCCCAAAATATGGTAGATCTGATTCTTAGCCATGCAAATTATTTCCATGGAATGCAATTTCTTCCACAAAGACAATATGTTTACCATTTTAATATATTTTACTTGGGCGATGCTAGGCCCCTGATACGTCTCCATCGTATCTATAATTTTTGATTGTTCCATGCCAATATTATTAAACTTTCATATACTTTTTAGCAACTTTTTATATTATTTTTGGGGCTAACATATTGATCCAGTGCCCAGTGCCAGTTCCTGTATGTTGCATGTTTTTGGTTTCGCAGAATATCCATATCAAACGGAGTCCAAACGGGATAAAAACGGAAGGAGCTTATTTTTGGAAAATATGGAAAATTCGGAAGGAAAATCAACGCGAACCAGTGCTCGAGGTGGTCACGAGGCAGGGGGCGCCCCCCAGGGTGCGCCCCTACCCTCGTGAGCCCACCGTAAGGCGGTTGACGCTCTTATTTTGCCACAAGAAAGCTAATATTCGGAAAAAAAAATCACGGCAAAGGTTTCAGGCCAATCGGAGTTACGGATCTCCATATATATACAAAATGGTGAAACAGAGCTAGAGGAGAACGCAGAAACAGAGAGAGACAGAGAGATAGATCCAATCTCGGAGGGGCTCTCGCCCCTCCCATGCCATGGGAGCCAAGGACCATAGGGGAAACCCTTCTCCCATCTAGGGAGGAGGTCAAGGAAGAAGAAGAAGAAGGGGGACCCCTCTCCCCCTTGCTTTCGGTGGCGCCGGAGCGCTGCCGGGGCCATCACCATCACCGCCATCTTCACCAACTCTTCCCCCCTCTATGCAGCGGTGTAACCTCTCACTTACCCGCTATAATCTCTACTTAAACATGGTGCTCAACGCTATATATTATTTCCCAATGATGTATGGCTATCCTATGATGTTTGAGTAGATCTGTTTTGTCCTAATGGCTATTTGATGATCGTGATTGGTTTGAGTTGTATGTTTTATTATTGGTGCTGTCCTATGGTGCTCTCCGTGTCGCGCAAGCATGAGGGATTCCCGCTGTAGGGTTTGCAATATGCTTATGATTTGCTTATGGTGGGTGGCGTGAGTGACAGAAGCACAGACCTGAGTAAGTAGGTTGTTTGCATATGGGATAAAGGGGATATGATACTTTAATGCTATGGTTGGGTTTTACCTTAATGAATCTTTAGTAGTTGCGGATGCTTGCTAGAGGTCCAATCATAAGTGCATATGATCCAAGTAGAGAAAGTATGTTAGCTTATGCCTCTCCCTCAAATAAAATTGAAATAATGATTACCGGTCTAGTTATCGATTGCCTAGGGACAAATAACTTTCTTGTAACAACAAGCTCTCTACTGAAACTAATTTAGTTGTGTCTTTATCTAAACAGACCCTAGCTTTTATTTTCGTGTTCTTTACTTTCTTGCAAACTTACCCAAAAACACGTACAAAGTACTTCTAGTTTCATACTTGTTCTAGGTAAAGTGAACGTCAAGCGTGTGTAGAGTTGTATCGGTGGTCGATAGAACTTGAGGGAATATTTGTTCTACCTTTAGCTCCTCTTTGGGTTCGACACTCTTACTTATTGAAAGAGGCTACAATTGATCCCCTATACTTGTGGGTTATCAAGACTTTTTTCTGGCGCCGTTGCCGGGGAGCAATAGCGTGGGGTGAATATTCTCGTGTGTGCTTGTTTGCTTTATCACTAAGTAATTTTTATTTGCTATTCTTAGTTGTTCTTTATCTTTAGTTATGGATATGGAACACGAAATACCAAAAAATTAGGTGTAATTGCTACTCATGGAGATGGGGAACCTCCTAAAACCCTCGATGCTGGTTATTTGAAAGATATTATGTACTACTTCAATAATCCTGAGAAAACCCCATTCAATTATGTAATGGGAGTAACGTTGGATCAATGTGAATACTTTAGGGATTACCGCTTGACACAAAAAGGGAAACTATTATGGGATCAAATTCATATATTGAATTGGTATGCTAGGCAACTATGCTTGAGATATGATTATACTTGTTGCTCTAAGGTGAAGGCTCCACACCTTCCCTTTTCATCTGAATTTAATGATAATGAAACCTTACCTTCTTATGCTAATGGTATATATGATTACTATGATGTGGAACAAATAGAAGAATTTGTTGCTTTTAAGGGTGCTTATGAAATTGAATCTATGTTTAAAGAGTTTGAAGATTTTGATGATGCTGTTTATAGACCTGAAAATTTAGCTATCCTGAAATAGTGTTATGAGAATTATGAATACAATTATGAAATTAATGCGCTTATTAAGAAAGTCTCCGCTGTCCAAGAAGAGACTAATATTTTGCAGGAATCTATGGAAGAAGAATTTGATAAACTGTGAGCTCATTGGATGAAAAAGATGAGGAGGAGAGCGAAGAACAAAAGGAGGAAGAGCGGATTAGCTACCCGTGCCCACCTTCTAATGAGAGTAACTCTTCAACTCATACATTGTTTAAATTCCCTTCGTGCTTACCGAAGGATGATTGCTATGATGACTGTTATGATCCCGTTGATTCTTTTAAAATATCCCTTTTTGATGATGCTTGCTATGCCTGTGGCCAAGATGCCAATATGAATTATGCTTATGGAGATGAACTTGCTATAGTTCCTTATGTTTAACATGAAATTGTTGCTATTGCACCCATGCATGATAGTCATATTATCTTTTTGAATTCTCCCGACTACACTATATCAGAGAAGTTTGCTCTTATTAAGGCATATATTGATGGGTTGCCTTTTACCGTTGCACATGATGATTTTGATGAATATAATATGCATGTGCTTGCTGCTCCTACTTGAAATTATTATGAGAGAGGAACTATATCTCCACCTCTCTATGTTTCCAATATGACAAAATTGCAAGAAATTGTTTATACTATGCATTGGCCTTTACTATGTGTGCATGAATTGTTCTTTTATGACATGCCGATGCATAGGAAGAGAGTTAGACTTCGTCATTACATGATATATGTGACCTTGTGCTCACCACTAAATTACAAATCATTGCTAATTAAAATTGGCTTTGATATACCTTAGGATCCGGGTGGATTCACTACTTGAGCACTATATGCCTAGCTTAACGGCTTTAAAGAAAGGGCTGCCAGGGAGACAACCCGAAAGTTTTAGAGAGTCATTTATTTCTGTTGACTGCTTTCATATAGTTTAAAAACAACAAAAATAAAGAGGGGAACCTAAAACTTTTTCTAAAAGATAAGTGTAAGTGAGAGAGACGAGCATTGTGAAAGTGGGGGACGTCCTTGAACTTTGTTCATGCCCATGGGAACTTTGTGAATCTTAATTACAGAAACCTTTCAACAAAGATAATTATACCCTTTTAAAATTCCATTGTATTATAAAAATAATGTGCCAAGGTTTGCCTTTAGGATGTTTACATTTGCTTGATAGTTTGGACGGTGCAGGACAGAAACTTTGGCTGTAGTGCGCGATTTTACATTTTTAGGTGGAACGTCAAATGGTTCTGATTATTTTTGCATTGTCTTCCTATACAAATTTTTTATTTTTCCTAATTTTGGTAGAATTTTTCAAGTATCAAAAGTATGGTGAATGTTGAGATTGTTACAGACTGTTCTGTTTTTCACATATTCTGTTTTTGATGCATAGTTTGCTTGTTTTGATGATCCTATCAATTTATATCAGTGGATTAAGCCATGAAAAAGTTATATTACAGTAGACACAATGCAAAAAACAAAATATGAATTGGTTTGCAACAGTACTTAGAGTAGTGATTTGCTTTATTATACTAACGGATCTTACCGAGTTTTCTGTTGAAGTTTTGTGTGGATGAAGTGTTCGATGATTGAGAAGGTTTCGATGTGAGAAGAAGGAAGAGAGGCAAGAGCTCAAGCTTGGGGATGCCCGAGGCACCCCAAGTAAATATTCAAGGAGACTCAAGCTTCTAAGCTTGGGGATGCTGGGGAGGCATCCCCTCTTTCTTCAACAAATATCGGTATGTTTTCGGATTCGTTTCGTTCATGCGATATGTGCAAGTCTTGGAGCCTCTTTTGCATTTAGGTTTTTCTTTTTCTTTTTATGCACCATGCTGGTATGAGATAGTCCTTGGTTGATTTATAGAATGCTCATTGCACTTCACTTATATCTTTTGAGTATGGCTTTATAGAATGCTTCATGTGCTTCACTTATATCATTTGAAGTTTGGATTAACTGTTTCTCTTCACTTAGACAACCGCCATTTGTAGAATGCTATTTTTCTTCACTTATATTTGTTAGAGCACGGGCATATCTTTTGTAGAAAGAATTAAACTCTCGTGCTTCACTTATATCTATTTAGAGAGATGACAGGAACTGGTCGTTCACATGGTTAGTCATAAAATCCTACATAAACTTGTAGATCGCTGAATATGATATGTTTGATTCCTTGCAATACTTTTGCGATATAAAGATGGTGATATTAGAGTCATGCTAGTCGAGTAATTGTGAAATTGAGAAATACTTGTGTTGAGGTTTGCAAGTCCCGTAGCATGCACGTATGGTGAACCGTTATGTAACGAAGTCGGAGCATGAGGTGTTTATTGATTGTCTTCCTTATGAGTGGCGGTCGGGGACGAGCGATGGTCTTTTCCTACCAATCTATCCCCCTAGGAGCATGTGCATAGTACTTTGTTTCAATGACTAATAGATTTTTTCAATAAGTATGTGAGTTCTTTATGACTAATGTTGAGTCCATGGATTATACGCACTCTCACCCTTCCACCATTGCTAGCCTCTCTAGTACTGCGCAACTTTCGCCAGTACCATAAACCCACCATATACCTTCCTCAAAACAGCCACCATACCTACCTATTATGGCATTTCCATAGCCATTCCGAGATATATTGCCATGCAACTTCCATCATCATCATATACATGACTTGAGCATCATTGTCATATTGCTTTGCATGATCGTAAGATAGCTAGCATGATGTTTTCATGGCTTGTCCATTTTTTGATGTCATTGCTACGCTAGATCATTGCACATCCCGGTACACCACCGGAGGCATTCATATAGAGTCATATCTTCGTTCTAGATATCGAGTTGTAATATTGAGTTGCAAGTAAATAAAAGTGTGATGATCATCATTATTAGAGCATTGCCCCCCAAAAAAGAGAGAGGCTAAAGAAGCCTAAATAAAAAAGGGGGGGGGCAAAAGAAGCTCGCAAAAAGGGGGCAATGTTACTATCCTTTTACCACACTTGTGCTTCAAAGTAGCACCATGTTCTTCATATAGAGAGTCTCTTGAGTTAACACTTTCATATACTACTGGGGATTTTCATTATAAAACTTGGCTTGTATATTCCGATGATGGGCCTCCTCAAATGCCCGAGGTCTTCATGAGCAAGCAAGTTGGATGCACACCCACTTAGTTTCAGTTTGAGCTTTCATATACTTATAGCTCTAGTGCATCTGTTGCATGGCAATACCTACTCACTCACATTGATATCTATTAATGGGCATCTCCATATCCCATTGATACGCCTAGTTGATGTGAGACTTTCTCCTTTTTTGTCTTCTCCACATAACCCCCACCATCATATTCTATTCCACCTATAGTGCTATGTCCATGGCTCACGCTCATGTATTGCGTGAAAGTTGAAAAGGTTTGAGAACGTCAAAAAGTATGAAACCATTGCTTGGCTTGTCATCGGGGTTGTGCATGATGTGAATGCTTTGTGTGGTGAAGATGGAGCATAGCCAGACTATATGATTTTGTAGGGATGAGCTTTCTTTGGCTATGTTATTTCAATAAGACATAATTGCTTGGTTGGTATGCTTGAAGTATTATTGTCTTAAATGTCAAATGATAGACTATTGCTTTGAATCACTCGTGTCTTAATATTCATGCCATGATTAGACATATGATCAAGATTATGCTAGGTAGCATTCCACATCAAAAATTATCTTTTTTATCATTTACCTACTCGAGGACGAGCAGGAATTAAGCTTGGGGATGCTGATACGTCTCTGTCGTATCTATAATTTTTTATTGTTCCATGCCAATATTATTAAACTTTCATATACTTTTTGGCAACTTTTATATTATTTTTGGGACTAACATATTGATCCAGTGCCCAGTGCCAGTTCCTGTCTGTTGCATGTTTTTGGTTTCGCAGAATATCCTTATCAAACGGAGTCCAAACGGGATAAAAACAGACGGAGCTTATTTTTGGAAAATATGGAAAATTCGGAAGGACAATCAACGCGAACCAGTGCCCAAGGTGGTCACGAGGTAGGGGCGCCCCCCCTAGGGCGCGCCCCTACCCTCGTGAGCCCATCGTAAGGCGGTTGACATTCTTCTTTTGCCGCAAGAAAGCTAATATTCAGAAAAAAATCATGGCAAAGGTTTCAGGCCAATCGGAGTTACGGATCTCCATATATATACGAAACGGTGAAACAGAGCCAGAGGAGAACGCAAAAACAGAGAGAGACAGAGATATAGATCCAATCTCGGAGGGGCTCTCGCCCCTCCCACACCGTGGGAGCCAAGGACCATAGGGGAAACCCTTATCCTATCTAGGGAGGAGGTCAAGGAAGAAGAAGAAGAAGAAGGGGGGCCTCTCCCCCTTGCTTTCGGTGGCGCCGGAGCGCTGCCGGGGCCATCACCATCACCGCCATCTTCACCAACAACTTCACCGCCATCATCACCAACTCTTCCCCCCTCTATGCAGTGGTGTAACCTCTCTCTTACCCGCTGTAATCTCTACTTAAACATGGTGCTCAACGCTATATATTATTTCGCAATGATGTATGGCTATCCTATGATGTTTGAGTAGATCTGTTTTGTCCTAATGGCTATTTGATGATCGTGATTGGTTTGAGTTGTATGTTTTATTATTGGTGCTGTCCTATGGTGCTCTCCGTGTCGCGCAAGCGTGAGGGATTCCCGCTGTAGGGTTTGCAATATGCTTATGATTTGCTTATGGTGGGTGGCGTGAGTGACAGAAGCACAGACCCGAGTAAGTAGGTTGTTTGCGTATGGGATAAAGGGGACTTGATACTTTAATGTTGTGGTTGAGTTTTACCTTAATGAATCTTTAGTAGTTGCGGATGCCTGCTAGAGTTCCAATCATAAGTGCATATGATCCAAGTAAAGAAAGTATGTTAGCTTATGCCTCTCCCTCAAATAAAATTGCAATAGTGATTACCGGTCTAGTTATCGATTGCCTAGGGACAAATAACTTTCTCGTAACAACAAGCTCTCTACTAAAACTAATTTAGTTGTGTCTTTATCTAAACAGACCCTAGCTTTTATTTTCGTGTTCTTTACTTTCTTGCAAACTTACCCAAAAACACCTACAAAGTACTTCTAGTTTCATACTTGTTCTAGGTAAAGCGAACGTCAAGCGTGCATAGAGTTGTATCGGTGGTCGATAGAACTTGAGGGAATATTTGTTCTACCTTTAGCTCCTCATTGGATTCGACACTCTTACTTATCGAAAGAGGCTACAATTGATCCGCTATACTTGTGGGTTATCAGCCCCGGCCGACTGGTGCCAGCCTCAACCAACAACCGTATAGCGGCATGATCGAACATATGAAGGATGACCTCGATTGTTTAACAAGCACTCAAGAAGGTATGGTTGTGCAAAATGTCCCTATTATCTCAAGGATGCATACAAAAGAAAACAAGATTGAGTGTGAGAACATTAAGAGGATTAAAGGGAAGGAATGCAAATATAAATTTGTGCTTTGTTAAATAATTTAATTTAACCTATGAATACACTTTATTTTTACTATCCTCAAGTGAAGTTGGGTTTAGCACAACATGTACAAGGAAAATTTGCTATGTATGGTAGATTATGGAGGTGAAAGGGAAAAAACCCTAGGACTAGGGTTGGTTCTCACAGATCGCTGACCCGAGGCCTAGCAAAACAAAGCAAAATTTTCACCTACATAGCCCATCTTCAATAAAGTTCGCGCGCACCGGCAATTATCAATGAATTCTTATATAGCATTAACTTCATTGTTTGCTCCTATTTTCTCCTTTGTTACTCAACAAGCCAACTGGTGGTAAAAGTAATGTTGGCAGTGACCTCGATTGTTTGACCAAGTAGTCAAGAAGGAAAGTCTATGTGCAAGAAGCTGACGTTATTTCAAGGTAGCGTCCAAAAGAGTAGACTGAGCTTGAAAAGTCTGACATGATGAAGGGTAAGGCATGCAAATATTCATTTGTGCTCGGCATTACATTATTTAATGTATAATTGCTATATACTTTATTTTTACTATCCTCAAATGAACTTTAGGTTCAGCACAACGTGTATACTAGAAAAATGCCTTTTATGGCAGCTCCTAGGCCATGCACACAAATAAAATGGATTAACCTTAAATGCATACCTTTGATTGTGGGAGATATCACGCTACAGAGTTGGGCAGGAGGGGGAGAAGGTAAGGACGAAGTGAGAGGTAGAGAGGGAGAACATAGTTGGACAGAGGGAGCGGAAACAGACACCAGAGTTAGGTGAAGGGATAATGACAGTTAAAGGGGGAGGAACCGTACGACCAGGATTAGGCTGGTCCTGGAATATTGGCGGCCCAAGCCACAACAACAAGATAGGGCCTTATTCATACAATAGTGATTGAACTAATATTTAGTGTAAATGTCATTTTTAGACCACCTATTTGTCACCCTGCTGCACATTCATCTTCATGCTAGGACTCATAATGGACTGAGTGTTTTGCAGATACCAATTGATTTAAAAAAGGGCAACCTAATTTTTGTTGAAAAGTGTAAGTTGCACTTTTTCACTTAGATAGAAATGTGAAAGTGGAGCAAACTCTTGTTGCAAATTAGTGTTAGTCAATTCTTTAGGGAAACCAAATGAGTGATCAATTTACAAGAAATTATAGTGTCATTGTTCTGGGAATAAAAGATAAGAGGCTAAATAATTTCTATCTTGCATGTACTCAAAAAATTCATAATTTATCATGTGAAAGTGTTATTTACTAAAAAAGACATTTTACCACAAAACTAGTCCTGACATTATAATCGTTCTCCATAATTTCCTCGGTTTGTGCTTACAACAAAGGTATTAAAGCAAGAAAATGTTTGCATTTATAGGTAAAAGGATTGCAATCTATAAGGACTACTTGTATGAACCAGGTTATCAACAAACTAATGCGAATAAGCATCTTGTTAGTAAGAAACAAGGTGGATAAGCCAAATATTTCCAAATGGGGTCCCATGGGTCAGTCCTACTCATCCACATTGTAATTTTGGGCTTCACATGCCCAATACCACTTCAATCCAAGTAACAAGAGCACGCTAGGATATCAGACGCACATGCACATGGAATTAACCAATGGAGACAAGGATGCTCTGGATGGTTGCCATGTAGCCATTTAGTTTATTTAGCTTCTCGACAGGCCCCTTCTTGTTGAAGGAGCCGCTATAGTTGGTCTTGGCTTTAGCTGCCATCACAAAGATTCTGCCTAACCCCATGTTAGCTCCTGTTTGTCTCTGACCCACCGAAACCTTGCAGAAATTTTTGCTCCAAATAATCGGGGGGGGGGGGTAGAACAATCATAAAAAGATATCAAAAGTAATCAGGAATTTGAAGGATTGAAGTGACAGATTATATGTCCCAGGATCCAAGTGGGAGGAAGTTGAGTCCGCTCCCTCAAGATGCAACGATTGAGGAGACATCGGATCCACGTCATCGACATGCTCCATGTATCTAGATAAGAGTGGAGGAGGTTGGATTTGTTTCGCCAGGCCATCACAGGTGGTAGACACGTTTGATTATCTCCTTCGTCCTAGCCTGCACTGTCACCTCGGGCAAGCACCACTGTCGTCATCTAGACCTAGAGAAGGGAGGTAGGGGATGAGTATACGAGTGCGCCGCCATGAAAGAAAATGAGATGGGCAAGGTTATGGCTCGTGCCCTTGTGCGGCTGGCAAAGGAATTGAATCGGAGGCGGCTAGATTAAAGGTTGCTTCATTGGACTAGATGATTTATTTATGCACATATGAGATGTGTTTGGCTCATTCGATTAGTACGAATTTTTCATGTTATAATTTGACTAAAAAATCAACTGCACAACATAATCATGTGGTATTCCATGCCAATTAAGGTTTTGTGTGATTTGGTACATACATAGAGCAATGATGGCCCAAGAGAAATATAATTTGCTTTAGTTATGGTTTTTATTTCCTAATAACAAATTTAGCTAATAAAGCTAGGTCAACAATCATCCCCAAAATATTGTCAATCTGATTCTTAGCCATGAAAATTAGTTCCATGACATCTAGCTTGTTTCCACAAACACAATATGTTTACAACTATAATGTATTTTACTTGGGCGATGGTAGGTGTCGGTCGACCGGTTCCAGTCTCAACCGACCACCGTACATCCACACGATCGAGCAGATGAAGGACGACCTCGATTGATTGACCAAACACTCAAGAAGGCATGGATGTGCAAAATGCCCCTATTATCTCAAGGCTGCTTTCAAAAGAAAAGACAATTGAGCTTGACAAGGTCAGAAGGATGAAAGGGAGGGCATGCAAATATACATTTGTGCTTTGTTAAATAATTTAATTTAACCTATTAATACACATTATTTTTTACTATCCTCAAGTGAACTCTAGGTTTAGCACAACATGTACTAGAAAAAATTGCTTTGTGTGGTAGATCATGGCGGTGAAAGATAAGGAATCCTAGGACATGGGCTGGTTCTCACATATCATTGACCAATGACCTAGCAACAAGATGGAACCTTAATCATACAATAGTACTTGAACAAATATCTGGTGTAAATTCCATTCTAGACCACCATTTGTCACCCCATTGCAATTTTCATCTTCATGCTAGAGCTCATAGTGCCGGTATCGTAGTATTCATGCAGGTCATCCATGTCTTAATAGACAGATTGCTATAGATACCAAAAAAGCACAAAAGGACAACTTAAGTTTTTTTAAAAGTGTAAGTTGCACTATTTTGCACGCTATTACACCCTACTCGGCAAGTGGAGCAAACTCTTGCTGCAAGTCATTGTTAGTGAATTCATTAGGAAAGTTCATTATGTACAAATTTGTAAATATTCTAAAGCCAATCTGTTGACCAACCAAAATATGTTTGGTATTTGCCAACATACCAATTAAGCCAATGATAGCGTCCTTGCATATTATCTCATTTGAAAAATGAGTAAAATCATATCATTTTGGTTAGCCATTTGAATGGGATACCAATTTACAAGAAGGAATTGTGCCATATATACGGTTCGGAAACACAAGGTAAGAGGCAAAACATTTTCTTTCTAGCTTGTGCCCATTAAATTCATAATATGTAGTCTAAAGAGTTATTTATCAAAAGATACATCTTTACCACAAAACTCATCCTCCCGCTATAATCCTTTTGCAGGATTACTTTGGGTCTTACTTACAAGAAAGGAATAAAAACAGGAAAATGATTGCAAGTCATATGCAATACACAAAACTCCAATTTATAGGAAAACTAAAATGTTAATATTTGGATTATGGTACAAAAGTACAGTAGCAATACAGTTGATTCCACTATAACTTTTTCTATGAAGTGTCGTTATTTATCATTTACACTATCTGCTACATAGCAAAAACAAAGCAAAGTCAACTGTCCACCTACATAGCCCATCTTTAGTTAAGGTCACATGCACCAACATTCATCAATGAACTCTTATATAGCATTACCCTCAATGTTTGCTCCTATTTTCTCCTTTGTTACTCGACAAGCCGGCCGGTGGTCAAAGTAATGTTGCCAGTGGCCTCGATTGTTTGACCAAGGACTCAAGAAGGCAAGTCTGTGTGCAAGAAGCTTCTATTATCTCAAAGTATCCTCCAAAAGAAAAGTAGTTTGAGCTTGAAAATTCTGAAAGGATTAAATGTAAGGCATGCAAATATTCATTTGTGCTTCGCATTACATAATTTAATGTAACATAGTAATATACTTTATTTTTACTATCCTCAAATGTACCTTAGGTTTCGCACAATGTGTATACTAAAAAATGCCTTTTATGGCAGCGCCCAGGCCATGCACACAAATGCAATGGATCAACCTTACATACATAACTTCAATCATGGGAGATATTGCTACAGAGTCGGGAAGGAGGGGGAGAACGCGGGGACAAATGAGAGGTAGAGAGGGAGAGCGGAGTTGGACAAAGGGGGGCAAACACACACATGAGGTAGGTGAAGGGATAATAACAACAGAAGGGGGAGGAACCCTATGACCAGGATCATGGTTATTTCTTATATACCTGGGCCCGAGCCGCAACACTAAGATGCGCCCTTATTCGTGCAACCATGATTGAACTAATATCTAGTGTAAATGTCATTTTTAGACCACTTATTTCTCAGCCCGTTGCATGTTGATCTTCATGCTACAACTCATAATTGAATGATTGTTTGGTATATACCAATTGATTTAGAAAAGGGCAACTTTAGTTTATAGAAAATGTAAGTTGCACTTTTTCCACTTAACTAGAAATATTCAAGTAGTGCAAACTTTCATTGCAAATCAATTTTTTAAATTCTAGGCAAATCAATGACCAATTTTGAACACGCCGCACATAACCCTAGCTACCATCTATACCTTTTCTGTGCCTCTCCCACTGGCGCCGACCCTATCTTCCATCGCCGCCTCCCATTCGCCACCCTGCTAGCCATCTGGCCCTCCTTCCCCCAGCATGCTTCCCCTCCCATCTCCTCCTCACTTCGCCCCATCTGAGTTCCACTGCCGACACTTTCCAAGATCCTCTTATCTTCTCCGACATGACCTCCATGTCGCCGAGCTCCACCTCCATTTGTCATCCACCCTCCTTCCCAGTTACTCCAGCCACTCCCACTATCGTTACCGCCCCAAGGTAGGCTGCCACTTTTTATTTCTAATTTTAATGCCTTTTGTGATTTGTGATGGTGATGAATGGTTGTATGATTGTGACAAACATCAAATATATGAAGCGATTGCAATTTTTTCTATTGGTTGCAAATTTACATGTTCGTATGAAATGTGATGTTATAAATGAGAAGAGAGATGAGGGAAAATAGAAGAGATAAAGGGAAGAGAAAAGAGAGAAAAGAAGGAAGAGAGAAAAACAAATATGAGATTGAGAATATTGCAAATTTTCTGTGTAAATTTTGTATATGTGAAAAGTGTAAGTTGCACTTTTTCCACTTAGATAGAAATGTGAAAGTGGAGCAAACTCTTGTTGCAAATTAGTGTTAGTCAATTCTTTAGGCAAACCAAATGAGTGATCAATTTACAAGAAATTATAGTGTCATTGTTCTGGGAATAAAAGATAAGAGGCTAAAGATTTTCTATCTCGCATGTACCCAAAAAATTCATAATTTATCATGTGAAAGTGTTATTTACTAAAAAAGACATTTTACCACAAAGCTTGTCCTGACATTATAATCGATCTCCATAATTTCCTCGGTTTGTACTTATAACAAAGATATTAAAGCAAGAAAATGTCTGCATTTATGTGTAAAAGAATTGCAATCTACAGGGACTACTTGTATGAACGAGGTTGTCAACAAACTAATGTCAATAAGCATCTTGTGAGTAAGAAACAAGGTGGATAAGCCAACTATTTCCAAATGGGGTCCCATGGGTCAGTCCTACTCATCCACATTGTAATTTTGGGCTTCATATGCCCAATACCACTTCAATCCAAGTAACAAGAGCATGCTAGGATATCATATGCACATGCACATGGAATTAACCAATGGAGACAAGGATGCTCTGGATGGTCACCATGTAGCCGTTTAGTTTATTTAGCTTCTCGGCAGGCCACTTCTTGTTGAAGGAGCCGCTATAGTTGGTCTTGGCTTTCGCTGCCAACACAAAGATTCCGCCTAACCCCGTGTTAGCTCCTGTCTATCCCTGGCCACCGAAACCCTGTAGAAATTTTTGCTCCAGATAATCAGGGGGGGGTAGAACAATCAGAAAAAGATATCAAAAGTAATCAGGAATTTGAAGGATTGAAGTGACAGATTATATGTCCCAGGATCCAAGTGGGAGGAAGTTGGGTCCGCTCCCTCAAGACGCAATGGGTTGAGAAGACATCGGATCCACGTCATCGACATGCTCCATGTAGCTAGATAAGAGTGGAGGAGGTTGGATTTGTTTCGCCAGACCATCACGAGGGGTAGACACATTCGATTATCTCCTTCTTCCTAGCCTGCGTTGTCACCTCACGCAAGCAGCGCCGTCGTCATCTAGACCTAGAGAAGGAAGGTAGGGGATGAGGATTCTAGTGCGCTGCCATGAAAGAAAATGAGAGGGGCAAGGTTATGTCCCATGCCCTTGTGCGGCTGGCAAAGGAATGGAATCGGAGGCGGCTAGATTAAATGTTGCTTCATTGGACTAGATGATTTATTTATGCACATACGAGATGTGGTTGGCTCACTCGATTAGTACAAATGTTTCATGTTATAATTTGACTAAAAAAATCAACTGCACAACATAACCATGTTATATTCCATGCCAATTAAGGTTCATGTGATTTGGTACATACATAGAGCATTGATGGCCCAAGAGAAATATAATTTGCTTTAGTTATGGTTTTTTCCTAATAACAAATTTAGCTAATAAAGCAAGGTCAATAATCATCCCCAAAATATTGTCGATCTGATTCTTAGCCGTGCATATTAGTTCCATGACATCCAGCTTGTTTCCACAAACACAATATGTTTACAACTATTATGTATTTCACTTGGGCGATGGTAGGTGCCGGTCGACCGGTTCCAGTCTCAACCGACCGCCGTGTTGGGGATCGTAGCAGAAATTTAAAATTTTCTACGCATCACCAAGATCAATCTATGGAGTAATCTAGAAACGAGGGGAAGGGGAGTGCATCTACATACCCTTGTATATCGCTAAGCGGAAGCGTTGCAAGAACGCGGATGAAGGAGTCGTACTCGCAGCGATTCCGATCACGGTTGATTCCGATCCAACCGCCGAACAACCGCGCCTCCGCGTTCAACACACGTGCAGCCCGGTGACGTCTCCTACGCCTTGATCCAGCAAGGGGAGAAGGATAGGTTGGGGAAGACTCCGTCCAGCAGCAGCACGACGGCATGGTGGTGGTGGAGGAGCGCGGGACTCCAGCAGGGCTTCGCCAAGCACTACGAGAGGTGAGGAGGGAGAGGGGTAGGGCTGCACCAACAGGGAGATTGAATCGTGTGTTGGGCTGCCCCTTTGCCTCCACTATATATAGGGGGAGAGGGAGGGCTGCGCCCCCAACTAGGGTTCCCACCCCAAGGGGTGCGGCAGCCCTAGATCCCATCTAGGGTGGCGGCCACAAGGGGGAGAGGGGGAGGCGCACCTGGGGTGGGCCTTAGGGCCCACCTGCCCTAGGGTTTGCCCCCTTACCCTCTTGGAGGCGCCTTGGGCCTTGGTGGGAGGCGCCCCAGCCCACCTAGGGGCTGGTCCCTTCCCACTATTGGCCCATGTAGGCCTCCGGGGCTGGTGGCCCCTCCCGGTGGACCTCCGGGACCCTCCGGTGGTCCCAGTACACTACCGGTGATACTCGGAACACTTTCGGTGGCCAAAACCATACTTCCTATATATAAATATTTACCTCCGGACCATTCCGGAACTCCTCGTGACGTCCGGGATCTCATCCGAGACTCCGAAACATTCGTTAACCGCATACATACTTTCCCTATAACCCTAGCGTCATCGAACCTTAAGTGTGTAGACCCTATGGGTTCGGGACTCATGCAGACATGGCCGAGACAACTCTCCGGTCAATAACCAACAACGGGATCTGGATACTCATGTTGGTTCCCACATGCTCCACGATGATCTCATCGGATGAACCATGATGCGAAGGATTCAATCAATCTCGTATATACAATTCCCTTTGTCTAGCGGTACGATACTTGCTCGAGATTCGATCGTCGGTATCCCCATACCTTGTTCAACCTCGTTACCGGCAAGTCTCTTTACTCGTTCCGTAACACATCATCCCGTGATCAACTCCTTGGTCACATTGTGCACATTATGATGATGTCCTACCGAGTGGGCCCAGAGATACCTCTCCGTTTACACGGAGTGACAAATCCCAGTCTTGATTCGTGCCAACCCAACAGACACTTTCGGAGATACCCGTAGTGCACCTTTATAGCCACCCAGTTACGTTGTGACGTTTGGTACACACAAAGCACTCCTACCGGGAGTTGCACAATCTCATGGTCTAAGGAAATGATACTTGACATTAGAAAAGCTTTAGCATACGAACTAAACGATCTTGTGCTAGGCTTAGGATTGGGTCTTGTCCATCACATCATTCTCCTAATGATGTGATCCCGTTATTAACGACATCCAATGTCCATGGTCAGGAAACTGTAACCATCTATTGATCAACGAGCTAGTCAACTAGAGGCTTACTAGGGACATGGTGTTGTCTATGTATCCACACATGTATCTGAGTTTCCTATCAATACAATTCTAGCATGGATAATAAACGATTATCATGAACAATGAAACATAATAATAATAACTAATTTATTATTGCCTCTAGGGCATATTTCGAACAGTCTCCCACTTGCACTAGAGTCAATAATCTAGTTCACATCGCCATGTGATTAACACTCACAGGTCACATAGCCATGTGACCAACATCCAAAGAGTTTACTAGACTCAATAATCTAGTTCACATCACTATGTGATTAACACTCAATGAGTTCTGGGTTTGATCATGTTATTCTTGTGAGAGAGGTTGTAGTCAATGGGTCTTGCCATATTTAGATCCCTATGTATTTCGCAAAACTTTATGTCATATCGTGGATGCTACTACCACGTTCCACTTGGAGCTATTCCAAATTGTTGCTCCATTATACGTATCCGGTATCGCTACTCAGAGCTATCCGGATAGGTGTTAAGCTTGCATCGACATAACTCTTTATGTCGAACTCTTTATCACCTCCATAACTGAGAAACATTTCCTTATTCCTCTAAGGACAATTTTGACCGCTATCTGGTGATCCAATCCTAGATCACCTTTGTACCCTCTTGCCAGACATGTCGCAAGGCACACATCTGGCGCGGTACTCATCATGGCATACCGTATAGAGCCTATGACAAAAGCATAGGGGACGACCTTCGTCCTTCCTCTTTCTTCTGCCGTGGTCAATCTTTGAGTCTTACTCAACTTCACACCTTACAACTTAGGTAAGAACCCCTTCTTTGACTGATCTATTTTGAACTCCTTCAAAAACATGTCAAGGTGTGCGTTCTTTGAAAGTATCATCAGGCGTTTTGATCTATCTCTATAGATCTTGATGCCCAATATGTAAGCAGCTTTATCCAGGTCTTCCTTTGAAAAACACTCTTCAAAGAACCATTTATGCTTTCTAGAAATTCTACATTATTTCGGATCAACAATATGTCATCCACATATACTTATGAGAAGTGTTGTAGTGCTCCCACTCACTTTCTTGTAAATACAAGTTTCTAGCAAACATTGTATAAATCTAAAAGCTTTGATCACTCCATCAAAGCATATATTCTGACTCCGAGGTGCTTGCTCTAGTCCATAGAAGGATTGCTTGAGCCAGCATACCTTTTAGCATCCTTAGGATCGACAAAACCTTTTATTATATCACATACAACTTTTTCTTACGAAAACTGGTAAGAAAACTTGTTTTGACATCCATCTGTCAGATTTCATAATCGAAAAATACAGCTAATGCTAACATGATTCCGACAGACTTAAGCATCGCTACGGGTGAGAAATTCTCATCGTAGTCAACTCCTTGAACTTGTGAAAAGACTCTTTCCCACAAGTCGAGCTTCATAGATGGTAACATTACCGCCCACGTCCGTCTTCTTCTTAAAGATCCATTTATCTCAATGGCTCGCCGATCATCGGGCAAGTCCACCAAAGTCCATACTTTGTTCTGATACATGGATCCTATCTCGGATTTCATGGCTTCTAACCATTTGTCGAAATACTGGCCCACCATCGCTTCTCTATAGCTCGTAGGTTCATTGTTGTCTAACAACATGATATCTAAGACAGGATTACCGTACCACTCAGGAGTAGTACATATCCTTGTCAACCTACGAGGTTCGGTAGCAACTTGATCCGAAGCTTCATGATCACTATCATTAACTTCCTATTCAATAGACGTAGGCGCCACAGAAAACATCTTTCTGTGTTGCATCACTTTCTGGTTGAAATAAAGGTTCGACAACCTCATCAAGTTTTATCTTCCTCCCACTCAATTCTTTCGAGAGAAACTCCTTCTCGAGAAAGGACCTGTTCTTAGCGACAAACAATTTGCCCTCGGATCTGAGATAGAAGGCATACCCTACTGTCACCTTTGGGTATCCTATGAAGATGTGTTTGTCCACTTTGGGTTCGAGCTTCTCCGGCTGAAGCCTTAAGCATCGCAGCTCCAAACATTAAGAAGTGACAACTTTGGTTTCTTGCCAAACCAATGTTCACACGACGTCATTTCAACGGACTTAAATGGTGTCCTATCTAAAGTGAATGCAGCTATCTATAACGCATAACCTCAAAATGAAAACGGTAGATCGGTAAGAGACATCATAGATCGCACCATATCTCATAAGGTTCGATTACAACGTCCGGACACACCATAACCCTGTGGTGTTCCAGGTGGCTTCAACTGTGAAACAATTCCACAATGTCTTAAGTGTTTGTCAAACTCATAACTCAGAAATTCTCATTGATCAGATCGTAGGAATTTGATCTTCTTGTTATGATGATTCTTAACTTCACTCTGAAATCGCTTGAACTTTTCAAACGTTTCAGACTTGTGCTTCATTAAGTAAATATACCTATATCTACTCAGATCGTCAGTGAAGATGTGAAAATAGCGATATCCACCGCACGCTTCAATTCTCATTGGATCACACGCATCGGTATGTATGATTTCCAACAAGTCACTTGCCCGTTTCATTGTACCTGAAAACGGGGTCTTAGTCAAGCGATTCAAAATCAAGTGACTCCAAACATCCATCGACACGGAGTTTCTTCATGCATCTTACGCCAATATGACCTAAGCGGCAGTGCCACAAGAAAGTGGTACTATCATTATTAACATGCGTATTACCACGACCGAGATTCAATGAACCATTCACATAGGGTGCATGACCATGAAAGGTATTATTCATGTAAACAGAATAACCATTATTCTCTAACTTAAATGAATAACCGTATTGCAATGAACATGATCCAATCATATTCATGCTCAACGTAGACACCTGATAACATTTATCTAGGTTCAATACTAATCCCGAAGGCAGATAGAGCGTGCGATGGTGATCTCATCAACTTTGGAAACACTTCCAACACACATCGTCACCTCGCCCTTAGCCAGTCTTCGTTTAGTCCGTAGCTTTTGCTTCAAGTCACCAATAATAGCAACTGAACCGGTATCCAATACCCAGGTGCTACCAGCAGTACTAGTGAGGTACACATTAATAACACGTATATACTTTGAAGTTGCCAGCCTTCTTATCTGCCATGCATTTGAGGTAATTCCGCTACTAGTGACCGTTCCCCTTATAATAGAAGCACTTAGTCTCGGGTTTGGGTTCAACCTTGGGTTCCTTCACTGGAGCGGCAACTGGTTTGCCATCCATGAAGTTTCCCTTCTATCCCTTGCCCTTCTTGAAACCAGTGATCTTGTTAAACCATCAACACTTGATGCTCCTTCTTGATTTCTACCTTTTGCGGTCTTAAGCACCGCGAACAGCTCCGGGATCAACTCCATCCCTTGCATGTCATAGTTCATCACGAAGATCTAGTAGCTTAGTGATAGTGGCTAGAGAACTCTATCAATCACTATCTTATCTGGAAGTTTAACTCCCACTTGATTTAAGTGATTGTAGCACCCAGACATTCTGAGCACATGCTCACTAGCTGAGCTATTCTCCTCCATCCTGTTGGCAAAAGAACTTGTCAGAGGTCTCACACCTCTCAACACGGGCATGAGCCTGAAATCCCAATTTCAGCTCTTGGAACATCTCATATGTTCTATGGCGTTCAAAACGTCATTGGAATCCCGATTCTAAGCCGTAAAGTATGGTGCACTAAACTATCAAGTAGTCATCAGGATGTGTCTGTCAGGTGTTCACAACATCCACAGATGACGTTGTAGGGGTTTGCACATCGAGCGGTGCATCAAAGACGTAAGCCTTCTGTGTAGCAGTGAGGACACTCCTCGGACTACAGACCTAGTCCGCATCATTGCTTACAATATCTTTCAACTTAATCTTTCTCTAGGAACATATTGAAACAGGGAGCTACAACATGAGCTATTTATCTACAACATATTTGCAAAGACAATTTAGACTATGTTCATGATAATTGAGTTCATCTAATCAAATTATTTAATGAACTCCCACTCAGATAGACATCCCTCTTGTCATCTAAGTGAAACATGATCCGAATCGACTAGGACATGTTCGATCATCACGTGGGACGGACTAGTCATCAACGGTGAACATCTCATGTTGATCGTATCTTCTATACAACTCATGTTCGACCTTTCGGTCTACCGTGTTTCGAGGCCATGTCTGTACATGCTAGGCTCGTCAAGTCAACCTAAGTGTTTTGCATGTGTCTCGAGGCCATGTCTGTACATGCTAGGCTCGTCAACACTCGTTCTATTCGAATGTTAGAATCTATCATACCCGATCATCACGTGGTGCTTCGAAACAACGAACCTTCGCAACGGTGCACAGTTAGGGGGGACACTTTTCTTGAAATTTTAGTGAGGGATCATCTTATTTAAGCTATCGTCGTTCTAAGAAAATAAGATGTAAAACATGATAAACATCACATGCAATCAAATAGTGACATGATATGGCCAATATCATTTTGCTCCTTTTGATCTCCATCTTCGGGGCTCCATGATCATCGTTGTCACCGGCATGACACCATGATCTCCATCATCGTGTCTTCTTGAAGTTGTCTCGTCATCTATTACTTCTACTACTATGGCTAACACTTTAGCAATAAAGTAAAGTAATTACATGACGTTTATGTTGACACACAGGTCATAAAAAATTAAGACAACTCCTATGGCTCCTGCCGATTGTCATACTCATCGACATGCAAGTCGTGATTCCTATTACAAGAACATGATCAATCTCATACATCACATATATCATTCATCACATCCTTTTGGCCATATCACATCACAAGGCATATGCTACAAAAACAAGTTAGACGTCCTCTAATTGTTGTTGCAAGTTTTTACGTGGCTGCTATAGGTTTCTAGCAAGAACGTTTCTTACCTACGCGAAAACCACAATGCGATATGCCAATTTCTATTTACCCTTCATAAGGACCCTTTTCATCAAATCCGATCCGACTAAAGTGGGAGAGACAGACACCCGCTAGCCACCTTATGCAACTAGTGCATGTCAGTCGGTGGAACTAGTCTCACGTAAGCGTACGTGTAAGGTCGGTTCGGGCCGCTTCATCCCATGATGCCGCCGAATCAAGATAAGACTAGTAACGGCAAGTAAATTGACAATATCGACGCCCACAACTGCTTTGTGTTCTACTCGTGCATAGAAACTACGCATAGACCTAGCTCATGATGCGACTATTGGGGATCGTAGCAGAAATTTAAAATTTTCTACGCATCACCAAGATCAATCTATGGAGTAATCTAGCAACGAGGGCAAGGGGAGTGCATCTACATACCCTTTTAGATCGCTAAGCGGAAGCGTTGCAAGAACACGGATGAAGGAGTCGTACTCGCAGCGATTCAGATCGCGGTTGATTCCGATCTAAGCGCCGAACAATGGCGCCTCCGCGTTCAACACACGTGCAGCCCGGTGACGTCTCCTACGCCTTGATCTAGCAAGGGGAGAAGGAGAGGTTGGGGAAGACTCCGTCCAGCAGCAGCACGATAGCGTGGTGGTGGTGGAGGAGCGCGGGACTCCAGCAGGGCTTCGCCAAGCACTACGAGAGACGAGGAGGGAGAGGGGTAGGGCTGCGCCAACAGGGAGATTGAATCGTGTGTTGGGCTGCCCCTTTGCCTCCACTATGTATAGGGGGAGAGGGAGGGCTGCGCCCCCACCTAGGGTTCCCACCCCAAGGGGTGCGGCAGCCCTAGATCCCATCTAGGGTGGTGGCCACAAGGGGGAGAGGGGGAGGCGCACCTGGGGTGGGCCTTAGGGCCCACCTGCCCTAGGGTTTGCCCCCTTCCCCTCTTGGAGGCGCCCCAGCCCACCTAGGAGCTGGTCCCTTCCCACTATTGGCCCATGTAGGCCTCCGGGGCTGGTGGCCCCTCCCGGTGGACCCCCGGGACCCTCCGGTGGTCCCGGTACACTACCAGTGATGCCCGGAACACTTCCGGTGGCTAAAACCATACTTCCTATATATAAATATTTACCTCCGGACCATTTCGGAACTCCTCGTGATGCCCGGGATCTCATCCGGGACTCCGAACAACATTCGGTAACCGCGTACATACTTTCCCTATAACCCTAGCGTAATCGAACCTTAAGTGTGTAGACCCTACGGGTTTGGGATGTTGGAAATATAACCTAGAGGCAATAATAAAATGATTATTATATTTCCTTGTTCATGATAATTGTCTATTATTCATGCTTTAATTGTATTATCCGGAAATCGTAATACATGTGTGAATACATAGACCACAATGTGTCCCTAGTGAGCCTCTAGTTGACTAGCTTGTTGATCAACAGATAGTCATGGTTTCCTGGCTATGGACATGGGGATGTCATTGATAACGGGATCACATCATTAGGAGAATGATGTGATGGACAAGACCCAATCCTAAACATAGCACAAGATCGTATAGTTCTTTTGCTAGAGTTTTTACAATGTCAAGTATCTTTTCCTTAGACCATGAGATCGTTGTAACTCCCGGATACCGTAGGAGTGCTCTGGGTATACCAAACGTCACAACGTAACTGGGTGACTATAAAGGTATACTACGGGTATCTCCGAAAGTGTCTGTTGGGTTGACACGGATCAAGACTGGGATTTGTCACTCCGTATGACGGAGAGGTATCTCTGGGCCCACTCGGTAATGCATCATCATAATGAGCTCAAAGTGACCAAGTGTCTGGTCACGGGATCATGCATTACTGTACGAGTAAAGTGACTTGCCGGTAACGAGATTGAATGAGGTATTGGGAAACCGACGATCGAATCTCGGGCAAGTAACGTACCGATTGACAAAGGGAATTGTATACGGGGTTGCTTGAATCCTCGACATCGTGGTTCATCCGATGAGATCATCGAGGAGCATGTGGGAGCCAACATGGGTATCCATACCCCGCTGTTGGTTATTGACCGGAGAGCCGTCTCGGTCATGTCTACATGTCTCACGAACCCGTAGGGTCTACACACTTAAGGTTCAGTGACGCTAGGGTTGTTGAGATATGAATATGCAGTAACCCGAAAGTTGTTCGGAGTCCCGGATGAGATCATGGACGTCACGAGGAGTTCCGGAATGGTCCGGATGTGAAGAACTATATATAGGAAGTGCAGTTTCGGCCATCGGGAGAGTTTCGGGGTCACCGGTATTGTACAGGGACCACCGAAAGGGTCCCGGGGGTCCACCGGGTGGGGCCACCCATCCCGGAGGGCCCCATGGGCCAAAGTGGGGAGGGTAACCAGCCCATAGTGGGCTGGTGCGCCCCCCTAAGCCCACCCCATGCGCCTAGGGTTGGAACCCTAGGGGTGGGCCGGGGGGCGCCCTACCTTGCCTTGGGGGCTACTCCACCCTTGGCCGCCGCCCCCCCTAGGAGATCCCATCTCCTAGGGCCGGCGCCCCCCCTAGGGGAGCCTATATAAAGGGGGGGAGGGAGGGGGCAGCCACACCCTGAGTCTTGGCGCCTCCCTCTCCCCTGCTACACCTCTCTCTCTCGCAGTATACGGCGAAGCCCTACTGCGGTGACACCCTGCATCCACCACCACGCCGTCGTGCTGCTGGATCTTCATCAACCTCTCCTCCCCCCTTGCTGGATCAAGAAGGAGGAGACGTCATGCTGACCGTACGTGTGTTGAACACGGAGGTGCCGTTCGTTCGGCGCTAGGATCTCCGGTGATTTGGATCACGTCGAGTACGACTTCCTCATCCCCGTTCTTTGAACGCTTCCGCGCGTGATCTACAAAGGTATGTAGATGCAATCCAATCACTCGTTGCTAGATGAACTCATAGATGGATCTTGGTGAAACCGTAGGAAATTTTTTGTTTTCTGCAACGTTCCCCAACAGTGGCATCATGAGCTAGGTCTATGCGTAGTTCTCCTTGCACGAGTAGAACACAATTTGTTGTGGGCGTAGATGTTGTCAACTTTCTTGCCGCTACTAGTCTTATCTTGCTTCAGCGGTATTGTGGGATGAAGCGGCCCGGACCGACCTTACACGTACGCTTACGTGAGACTGGTTCCACCGACTGACATGCACTAGTTGCATAAGGTGGCTAGCGGGTGTCTGTCTCTCCCACTTTAATTGGAGCGGATTCGATGAAAAGGGTCCTTATGAAGGGTAAATAGAAGTTGACAAATCACGTTGTGGCTATTACGTAGGTAAGAAAACGTTCTTGCTAGAACCCTTTTGCAGCCATGTAAAACTTGCAACAACAATTAGAGGACGTCTAACTTGTTTTTGCAGCAAGTGATTTGTGATGTGATATGGCCAAAGTTGTGATGAATGATGAATGATATATATGTGATGTATGAGATCATGTTCTTGTAATACGAATCACGACTTGCATGTCGATGAGTATGACAACCGGCAGGAGCCATAGGAGTTGTCTTTATTTTTGTATGACCTGCGTGTCATTGAGAAACGCCATGTAAATTACTTTACTTTATTGCTAAACGCGTTAGCCATAGTAGTAGAAGTAATAGTTGGCGAGCAACTTCATGGAGACACGATGATGGAGATCATGGTGTCATGCCGGTG
This sequence comes from Triticum dicoccoides, assembly GCF_002162155.2. NCBI lineage: Eukaryota > Viridiplantae > Streptophyta > Magnoliopsida > Poales > Poaceae > Triticum > Triticum dicoccoides. Next base: position 770,955,095 of record NC_041382.1, on the reverse strand, counting down.
ACAAGATGATCATGGAGCCCCAAGATGGAGATCAAAGGAGCTATGTGATATTGGCCATATCATGTCACTATTATTATTTGATTGCATGTGATGTTTATCATGTTTTTGCATCTTGTTTACTTAGAACGGCGGTAGTAAATAAGATGATCCCTCATAATAATTTCAAGAAAGTGTTCCCCCTAACTGTGCACCATTGCGACAGTTCATTGTTTCGAAGCACCACGTGATGATCGGGTGTGATAGATTCCAACATTCACATACAACGGGTGTAAGACAGATTTACACATGCAAACACTTAGGTTGACTTGACGAGCCTAGCACGTACAGACATGGCCTCGGAACACAGAAGACCGAAAGGTCGAGCATGAGTCATATAGAAGATACGATCAACATGAAGATGTTCACTGATGTTGACTAGTCCGTCTCACGTGATGATCGGACACGGCCTAGTTAACTCGGATCATGTTATACTTAGATGACTGGAGGGATGTCTATCTGAGTGGGAGTTCATTATATAATCTGATTAGATGAACTTAATTTTCATGAACTTAGTCTAAAATCTTTACAATATGTCTTGTAGATCAAATGGCCAATGTTGTCCTCAACTTCAACGCGTTCCTAGAGAAAACCAAGCTGAAAGACGATGGCAGCAACTATACAGACTGGGTCCGGAACCTGAGGATCATCCTCATAGCTGCCAAGAAAGATTATGTCCTACTAGCACCGCTAGGTGACGCACCCGTCCCACAGAACCAAGACGTTATGAACGCTTGGCAGGCACGAGGTGATGATTACTCCCTCGTTCAGTGCGGCATGCTTTACAGCTTAGAACCGGGGCTCCAAAAACGTTTTGAGCGACACGGAGCATATGAGATGTTTGAAGAGCTGAAAATGGTTTTCCAAGCTCATGCCCGGGTCGAGAGATATGAAGTCTCCGACAAGTTCTTCAGCTGTAAGATGGAGGAAAATAGTTCTGTCAGTGAGCACATACTCACTATGTCTGGGTTACATAACCGCTTGAATCAACTGGGAGTTAATCTCCCGGATGACGCGGTCATTGACAGAATCCTCCAGTCGCTTCCACCAAGCTACAAGAGCTTTATGATGAACTTCAATATGCAGGGGATGGAAAAGACCATTCCTGAAGTATTTGCAATGCTGAAATCAGCAGAGGTAGAAGTCAAAAAGGACCATCAAGTGTTGATGGTGAATAAAACCACTAAGTTCAAGAAAGGCAAGGGTAAGAAGAACTTCAAGAAGGACGGCAAGGGAGTTGCCGCGCCCGGTAAGCAAGCTGCCGGGAAGAAGCCAAAGAATGGACCCAAGCCCGAGACTGAGTGTTTTTATTGCAAGGGAAGTGGTCACTAGAAGTGGAACTGCCCCAAATACTTAGCGGACAAGAAGGCTGGCAAAACGAAAGGTATATATGATATACATGTAATTGATGTGTACCTTACCAGTACTCGTAGTAGCTCCTAGGTATTTGATACCGGTGCGGTTGGTCACATTTGTAACTCAAAGCAGGAGCTGCGGAATAAGCGGAGACTGGCGAAGGACGAGGTGACGATGCGCGTCGGGAATGGTTCCAAGGTCGATGTGATCGCCGTCGGCATGCTGCCTCTACATTTACCCACGGGATTAGTTTTAAACCTCAATAATTGTTATTTAGTAGCAGCTTTGAGCATGAACATTGTATCAGGATCTCGTTTAATTCGAGATGGCTACTCATTTAAATCCGAGAGTAATGGTTGTTCTATTTATATGAGAGATATGTTTTATGGTCATGCTCCTATGGTGAATGGTTTATTCTTAATGAATGTTGAGCGTAATGCTACACATATTCATAGTGTGAGTACCAAAAGATGTAAGGTTGATAATGATAGTCCCACATACTTGTGGCACTGCCGCCTTGATCACATAGGTGTCAAACGCATGAAGAAGCTCCATGTAGATGGACTTTTAGAGTCTCTTGATTACGAATCATTTGACACGTGTGAACCATGCCTCATGGGTAAGATGACCAAGACTCCGTTCTCAGGAAGAATGGAGCGAGCAACCAACCTATTGGAAATCATACATACTGATGTGTGCGGTCCAATGAGTGTTGAGGCTCGTGGTGGCTATCGTTATGTTCTCACCCTCACTGATGACTTGAGTAGATGTGGGTATATCTACTTAATGAAACACAAGTCTGAAACCTTTGAAAAGTTCAAGGAATTTCAGAGTGAGGTTGAGAATCAACGTGACAGAAAAATCAAGTTTTTGCGATCAGATCGTGGAGGAGAATACTTGAGTCATGAATTTGGTACACACTTAAGAAAATGTGGAATAGTTTCACAACTCACGCCGCCTGGAACACCTCAGCGTAATGGTGTGTCCGAACATCGTAATCGCACTCTATTGGATATGGTGCGATCTATGATGTCTCTTACCGATTTACCGCTGTCATTTTGGTGCTATGCTTTAGAGACTACCGCATTCACTTTAAATAGGGCTCCGTCGAAATCCGTTGAGACGACACCATATGAATTATGGTTTGGGAAGAAGCCTAAGCTGTCATTTCTAAAAGTTAGGGGATGCGATGCTTATGTCAAGAAACTTCAACCTGAAAAGCTCGAACCCAAGTCGGAAAAATGCGTCTTCATAGGATACCCTAAAGAAACTATTGGGTATACCTTCTACCTCAGATCCGAAGGCAAGATCTTTGTTGCCAAGAATGGATCCTTTCTAGAGAAGGAGTTTCTCTCGAAAGAAGTAAGTGGGAGGAAAGTAGAACTTGATGAAGTATTACCTCTTGAACCGGAAAGTGGCACAACTCAGGAAAATGTTCCTGTGGTGCCTGCACCAATTAGAGAGGAAGTTAATGATGATGATCAAGATACTTTTGATCAAGCTCCTACTGAACTTCGAAGGTCCACAAGGACACGTTCCGCACCAGAGTGGTATGGCAACCCTGTCTTAGAAATCATGTTGTTAGACAACGGTGAACCTTTGAACTATGAAGAAGCGATGGCGGGCCCGGATTCCGACAAATGGCTGGAAGCCATGAAATCCGAGATAGGATCCATGTATGAAAACGAAGTATGGACTTTGACTGACTTGCCCGATGATCGGCGAGCCATAGAAAATAAATGGATCTTTAAGAAGAAGACAAACGCGGATGGTAATGTAACCATCTATAAAGCTAGGCTTGTCGCTAAGGGTTATCGACAAGTTCAAGGGGTTGACTACGATGAGACATTCTCTTCCGTAGCAAAGCTGAAGTCCGTCCGAATCATGTTAGCTATTGCCGCATGCTATGATTATGAGATATGGCAAATGGACGTCAAAACGGCATTCCTTAACGGTCATCTTAAGGAAGAACTGTATATGATGCAGCCGGAAGGTTTTGTCGATCCTAAGAATGCTGACAAGGTGTGCAAGCTCCAATGCTCGATTTATGGGCTGGTGCAAGCATCTCGGAGTTGGAACATTCGCTTTGATGAGATGATCAAAGGTTTATGCAGACTTATGGAGAAGCCTGCGTTTACAAGAAAGTGAGTGGGAGCTCTGTAGCATTTCTCGTATTATATGTAGATGACATACTTTTGATGGGAAATGATATAGAGCTTTTGGACAGCATTAAAGCCTACTTGAATAAGAGTTTATCAATAAAGGACCTTGGAGAAGCTGCTTATATATTAGGCATCTAGATCTATAGAGATAGATCAAGACGCCTCATACGTCTTTCACAAAGCACATACCTTGATAAGATATTGAAGAAGTTCAATATGGATCGGTCTAAGAAGGGGTTCTTGCCTGTGTTGCAAGGTGTGAAATTGAGCTCAGCTCAATGTCCGACCAAGGCAGAAGAAATAGAAGAGATGAGTGTCATCCCCTATGCCTCAGCCATAGGTTCTATTATGTATGCCATGTTGTGTACCAGACCTGATGTAAACCTTGCCGTGAGTTTGGTAGGAAGGTGCCAAAGTAATCCCAGCAAGGAACACTGGACAGCGGTCAAGAATATCCTGAAGTACCTGAAAAGGACCAAGGAAATGTTTCTCGTTTATGGAGGTGACGAAGAGCTCGTCGTAAAGGGTTACGTCGACACTAGCTTCGACACAGATCTGGATGACTCTAAGTCACAAACCGGATACGTGTATATTTTGAATGGTGGGGCAGTAAGATGGTGCAGTTGCAAGCAAAGCATTCTGGCGGGATCTACATGTGAAGCGGAGTACATGGCAGCCTCGGAGGAAGCACACGAAGTAGTCTTGGTGAAGGAGTTTATTACCGACCTAGGAGTCATACCCAATGCGTCGGGCCCGATGACTCTCTTCTGTGACAACACTGGAGCTATTGCCCTTGCCAAGGAGCCCAGGTTTCACAGGAAGACCAGGCATATCAAGCGTCGCTTCAACTCCATTCGTGAAAGTGTTCAAAATGGAGACATAGAGATTTGTAAAGTACATACGGACCTGAATGTAGCAGATCCGTTGACTAAACCTCTCCCTAGAGCAAAACATGATCAACACCAGAATTCCATGGGTGTTCAATTCATCACAATGTAACTAGATGATTGACTCTAGTGCAAGTGGGAGACTGTTGGAAATATGCCCTAGAGGCAATAATAAAATGATTATTATATTTCCTTGTTCATGATAATTGTCTATTATTCATGCTTTAATTGTATTATCCGGAAATCATAATACATGTGTGAATACATAGACCACAATGTGTCCCTAGTGAGCCTCTAGTTAACTAGCTCGTTGATCAACAGATAGTCATGGTTTCCTGGCTATGGACATGGGGATGTCATTGATAACGGGATCACATCATTAGTAGAATGATGTGATGGACAAGACCCAATCCTAAACATAGCACAAGATCGTATAGTTCGTTTGCTAGAGTTTTTACAATGTCAAGTATCTTTTCCTTAGACCATGAGATCGTGTAACTCCCGGATACCGTAGGAGTGCTCTGGGTATACCAAACGTCACAATGTAACTGGGTGACTATAAAGGTATACTATGGCTATCTCCGAAAGTGTCTGTTGGGTTGACACGGATCAAGACTGGGATTTGTCACTCCGTATGACGGAGAGGTATCTCTGGGCCCACTCGGTAATGCATCATCATAATGAGCTCAAAGTGACCAAGTGTCTGGTCACGGGATCATGCATTACGGTACGAGTAAAGTGACTTGCCGGTAACGAGATTGAACGAGGTATTGGGAAACCGACGATCGAATCTCGGGCAAGTAACGTACCGTTTGACAAAGAGAATTGTATACGGGGTTGCTTGAATCCTCGACATCGTGGTTCATCCGATGAGATCATCGAGGAGCATGTGGGAGCCAACATGGGTATCCAGATCCCGCTGTTGGTTATTGACCGAAGAGCCGTCTCGGTCATGTCTACATGTCTCCCGAACCCGTAGGGTCTACACACTTAAGGTTCGGTGACGCTAGGGTTGTTGAGATATGAATATGCAGTAACCCGAAAGTTGTTCAGAGTCCCGGATGAGATCCTGGACATCACGAGGAGTTCCGGAATGGTCCGGATGTGAAGAATTATATATAGGAAGTGCAGTTTCGGCCATCGGGAGAGTTTCGGGGTCATCGGTATTGTACCGGGACCACGGGAAGGGTCCCGGGGGTCCACCGGGTGGGGCCACCCATCCCGGAGGGCCCCATGGGCCAAAGTGGGGAGGGGAACCAGCCCATAGTGGGCTGGTGCGCCCCCCTAAGCCCACCCCATGCGCCTAGGGTTGGAACCCTAGGGGTGGGGGGGCGCCCCACCTTGCCCTGGGGGCTACTCCACCCTTGGCCGTCGCCCCCCCTAGGAGATCCCATCTCCTAGGGCCGGCACCCCCCTAGGGGAGCCTATATAAAGGGGGGGAGGGAGGGGGCAGCCACACCATGAGTCTTGGCGCCTCCCTCTCCCCTGCTACACCTCTCTCTCTCGAAGTATATGGCGAAGCCCTGCTGCTGTGACGCCCTACATCCACCACCACGCCGTCGTGCTGCTGGATCTTCATCAACCTCTCCTTCCCCCTTGCTGTATCAAGAAGGAGGAGACGTCACGCTGACCGTACGTGTGTTGAACACGGAGGTGTCGTCCGTTCGGTGCTAGGATCTCCGGTGATTTGGATCACGTCGAGTACGACTTCCTCATCCCCGTTCTTTGAACGCTTTCGCGCGCGATCTACAAAGGTATGTAGATGCAATCCAATCACTCGTTGCTAGATGAACTCATAGATGGATCTTGGTGAAACCATAGGAAATTTTTGGTTTTCTGCAACGTTCCCCAACACGGGAGTCATGCAGACATGGCCGAGACAACTCTCCGGTCAATAACCAACAGCGGGATCTGGATACCCATGTTGCTTCCCACATGCTCCACGATGATCTCATCGGATGAACCACGATGCCAAGGATTCAATCAATCCCGTTTACAATTCCCTTTGTCTAGCAGTACGATACTTGCCTGAGATTCGATCGTCGGTATCCGCATACCTTGTTCAATCTCATTACCGGCAAGTCTCTTTACTCGTTCTGTAACACATCATCCCGTGATCAACTCCTTGGTCACATTGTGCACATTATGATGATGTCCTACCGAGTGGGCCCAGAGATACCTCTCCGTTTACACGGAGTTACAAATCCCAGTCTCGATTCGTGCCAACCCAACAGACACTTTCGGAGATACCCGTAGTGCACCTTTATAGCCACCCAGTTACGCCGTGACCTTTGGTACACCCAAAGCACTCCTACGGTATCCGGGAGTTGCACAATCTCATGGTCTAAGGAAATGATACTTGACATTAGAAAAGCTTTAGCATACGAACTACACGATCTTGTGCTAGGCTTAGGATTGGGTCTTGTCCATCACATCATTCTCCTAATGATGTGATCCCGTTATCAACGACATCCAATGTCCATGGTCAGGAAACTGTAACCATCTATTGATCAACGAGCTAGTCAACTAGAGGCTTACTAGGGACATGGTGTTGTCTATGTATCCACACATGTATCTGAGTTTCCTATCAATACAATTCTAGCATGGATAATAAAGATTATCATGAACAATGAAATATAATAATAATAACTAATTTATTATTGCCTCTAGGGAATATTTCCAACATGCCGTACATCCACACGATCGAGCAGATGAAGGACGACCTCGATTGGTTGACCAAACACTCAAGAAGGCATGGATGTGCAATATGCCCCTATTATCTCGAGGCTGCTTTCAAAAGAAAAGAGAATTGAGCTTGACAAGGTTAGAAGGATGAAAGGGAGGGCATGCAAATATACATTTGTGCTTTGTTAAATAATTTAATTTAACCTGTTAATACACATTTTTTTACTATCCTCAAGTCAACTCTAGGTTTAGCACAACATGTACTAGAAAAAATTGCTTTGTGTGGTAGATCATGGCGGTGAAAGATAAGGAACCCTAGGACAGGGGCTGGTTCTCACATATCGTTGACCAATGACCTAGCAGCAAGATGGAACCTTAATCATACAATAGTACTTGAACAAATATCTGGTGTAAATTCCGTTCTAGACCACCATTTGTCACCCCATTGCAATCTTCATCTTCATGCTAGAGCTCGCAGTGCCGGTATCGTAGTATTCATGCAGGTCATCTATGTCTGAATAGACAGATTGCTATAGATACCAATTGAGGCCCAAAAGGACAACTTAAGTTTTTTAGAAAGTGTAAGTTGCACTATTTTGCACTCTATTACACCCTACTAGGTAAGTGGAGCAAACTCTTGCTGCAAGTCATTGTTAGTGAATTCATTAGGAATGTTCATTATGTACAAATTTGTAAATATTCTAAAGCAAATTTGTGGACCAACCAAAATATGTTTGCCATTTGTCAACATACTAATGAAGCCAAGGATAGCGTCCTTGCATATTATCTCATTTGAAAAATGAGTAAAATCATATTGTTTTGATTAGCCATTTGAATGAGATACCAATTTACAAGAAGGAATTGTGCCATATATATGGTTGGAAAACACAAGGTAAGAGGCAAAACATTTTCTTGTGCCCATTAAATTCATAATATGTAGTCTAAAGAGTTATTTACGAAAAGATACATCTTTACCACAAAACCCATTCCCCCCTATAATCCTTCTGCATGACTACTTTGGGTCCTACTTACAAGAAAGGAATAAAAACAAGAAAATGATTGCAAGTCATATGCAATACACAAAACTCCAATTTATAGGAAAACCAAAATGTTGATATTTGGATTCATGGTACAAAAATATAGTAGCAATATAGTTGATATCCACTATACCTTTTTCTATGAAGTGTCGTTATTTATCATTTACACTATCTGCTACATAGCAAAAACAAAGCAAAGTCAACTGTCCACCTACATAGCCCATCTTTAGTTAAGGTCGCATGCACCAACATTCATCAATGAACTCTTATATAGCATTACCCTCAATGTTTGCTCCTATTTTCTCCTTTGTTACTCGACAAGCCGGCCGGTGGTCAAAGTAATGTTGCCAGTGGCCTCGATTGTTTGACCAAGGACTCAAGAAGGCAAGTCTGTGCGCAAGAAGCTTCTATTATCTCAAAGTATCCTCCAAGAAAAGTAGTTTGAGCTTGAAAATTCTGAAAGGATTAAATGTAAGGCATGCAAATATTCATTTGTGCTCCGCAGTACATAATTTAATGTAACATAGTAATATACTTTATTTTTACTATCCTCAAATTGTTGGGGAACGTTGCAGAAAATTAAAATATTTCCTACGGTTTCACCAAGATCCATCTATGAGTTCATCTAAGCAACGAGTCGAGAGTTTGCATCTACATACCACTTGTAGATCGCGTGCGGAAGCTTGCAAGGTGATGATGGAGTCGTACTCGACGTGATTCGAATCACCGATGACCAAGTGCTGAACGGACAACACCTCCGCGTTCAACACACGTACGGGACGGGAGACGTCTCCTCCTTCTTGATCCAGCAAGGGGGAAGGAGAGGTTGAGGAAGACAGCTCCACCGGCAGCACGACGGCGTGGTGATGGTGGAGAAGCAGTACTCCGACAGGGCTTCGCCGAGCACACAACGGAGGAGGAGAGGTGTTGGGGAGGGGAGGGCTGCGCCTTGGAGGGTGGTGCGGCTGCCCTCCCCTCACCCCTCTATTTATAGGGGGAAGGGAGAAGGGGGCCGGCCCTTCTAGATCCCATCTAGAGGGGGGCGGCGGCCAAGGGGAGAGGGGGAGAGGGTGGCTTGCCCCCCAAGCCAAGGGGGGCGCCCCCTCTAGGGTTCCCCCCTCAACCCTAGGCGCAAGGGCCCAAGGGAGGGGGTGCGCCCAGCCCACCAGGGGCTGGCTTCCTGCCCCACGCAGCCCATGTGGTCCCCCGGGAGGGGTGGCCCCTCCCGGTGGACCCCCGGAACCCTTCCGGTGGCCCCGGTACAATACCGGTATGACCCCGAAACTTCCCGGTGCCCATTTGACAACTTCCCATATATAAATCTTTACCTCCGGACCCTTCCGGAGCTCCTCGTGACGTCCGGGATCCCATCCGGGACTCCGAACAACATTCGGTAGTCACATACTAGTCTTCCTAATAACCCTAGCGTCACCGAACCTTAAGTGTGTAGACCCTACGGGTTCGGGAGACATGCAGACATGACCGAGACGCTCTCAGGTCAATAACCAACAGCGGGATCTGGATACCCATGATGGCTCCCACATGCTCCTCGATGTTGTCATCAGATGAACCACGATGTCGAGGATTCGATCAAACCCTGTATACAATTCCCTTTGTCAATCGGTACGTTACTTGCCCGAGACTCGATCATCGGTATCCCAATACCTTGTTCAGTCTCGTTACCGGCAAGTCACTTTACTCGTACCGTAATGCATGATCCCGTGTCCAACACCTTGGTCACATTGAGCTCATTATGATGATGCATTACCGAGTGGGCCCAGAGATACCTCTCCGTCATACAGAGTGACAAATCCCAGTCTCGATCCGTGTCAACCCAACAGATACTTTCGGAGATACCTGTAATGCACCTTTATAGTCACCCAGTTACGTTGTGACGTTTGATACACCCAAGGCACTCTTACGGTATCCGGGAGTTACACGATCTCATGGTCGAAGGAAGAGATACTTGACATTGGCAAAGCTCTAGCAAAACGAACTACACGATCTTTTATGCTATGCTTAGGATTGGGTCTTGTCCATCACATCATTCTCCTAATGATGTGATCCCGTTATCAACGACATCCAATGTCCATAGTCAGGAAACCATGACTATCTGTTGATCACAACGAGCTAGTCAACTAGAGGCTCACCAGGGACATATTGTGGTCTAAGTATTCACACGTGTATTATGATTTCCGAATAATACAGTTATAGCATGAACCAAAAGACAATTATCATGAACATTGAAATATAATAATACTTTTATTATTGCCTCTAGGGCATATTTCCAACAGTCTCCCACTTGCACTAGAGTCACCAATCTAGTTACATTGTGATGAATCGAACACCCATAGAGTTCTGGTGTTGATCATGTTTTGCACGCTAGAGAGGTTTAGTCAGCGGATCTGCGACATTCAGATCCGTGTGCACTTTGCAAATCTCTATGTCTCCATCTTGAACATTTTCACGGATGGAGTTGAAACGACGCTTGATGTGCCTGGTCTTCTTGTGAAACCTGGGCTCCTTGGCAAGGGCAATAGCTCCAGTGTTGTCACAGAAGAGTTTGATCGGCCCCGACGCATTGGGTATGACTCCTAGGTCGGTGATGAACTCCTTCACCCAAATCGCTTCATGCGCTGCCTCCGAGGCTGCCATGTACTCCGCTTCACACGTAGATCCCGCCACGACGCTCTGCTTGCAGCTGCACCAGCTTACTGCTCCACCATTCAACATATACACGTATCCGGCTTGTGACTTAGAGTCATCCAGATCTGAGTCGAAGCTAGCGTCGACGTAACCCTTTACGACGAGCTCTTCGTCTCCTCCATAAACGAGAAACATGTCCTTCGTCCTTTTCAGGTACTTCAGGATATTCTTGACCGCTGTCCAGTGTTCCTTGCCGGGATTACTTTGGTATCTTGCTACCAAACTTACGGCAAGGTTTACATCGGGTCTGGTACACAGCATGGCATACATAATAGATCCTATGGCTGAAGCATAGGGGATGACACTCATCTCTTCTTTATCTTTTGCCGTGGTCGGTGACTGAGCCGAGCTCAGTCTCACACCTTGTAACATAGGCAAGAACCCCTTCTTGGACTGATCCATTTTGAACCTCTTCAAAATCTTATCAAGGTATGTGCTTTGTGAAAGACCTATGAGGCGTCTCGATCTATCTCTATAGATCTTGATGCCTAATATATAAGCAGCTTCTCCAAGGTCCTTCATTAAAAAACACTTATTCAAGTAGGCCTTAATGCTGTCCAGAAATTCTATATTATTTCCCATCAAGAGTATGTCATCTACATATAATATGAGAAATGCTACAGAGCTCCCACTCACTTTCTTGTAAACGCAGGCTTCTCCATAAGTCTGCATAAACCCAAACGCTTTGATCATCTCATCAAAGCGAATGTTCCAACTCCGAGATGCTTGCACCAGTCCATAAATGGATCGCTGGAGCTTGCATACTTTGTTAGCGTTCCGAGGATCGACAAAACCTTCCGGCTGCATCATATACAGCTCTTCCTTAAGATGTCCGTTAAGGAATGCCGTTTTGACGTCCATCTGCCATATCTCATAATCATAGTATGCGGCAATTGCTAACATGATTCGGACGGACTTCAGCTTCGCTACGGGAGAGAAAGTCTCGTCGTAGTCAATCCCTTGAACTTGTCGATAACCCTTAGCGACAAGTCGAGCCTTATAGATGGTAACATTACCATCCGCGTCCGTCTTCTTCTTAAAAATCCATTTGTTTTCTATCGCTCGCCGATCATCGGGCAAGTCTGTCAAAGTCCATACTTTGTTTTCATACATGGATTCTATCTCGGATTTCATGGCTTCAAGCCATTTGTTGGAATCCGGGCCCGCCATCGCTTCTTCATAGTTCGAAGGTTCATTGTTGTCTAACAACATGATTTCCAGGACAGGGTTGCCGTACCACTCTGGTGCGGAACATGTCCCTGTGGACCTACGAAGTTCAGTAGTAACTTGATCCGAAGTACCTTGATCATCATCATTGTTTTCCTCTTCAGTTGGTGTGGGCATCACAGGAACGGTTTCCTGCGCTGCGCCACTTTCCCGTTCAAGAGGTAGTACTTCATCGAGTTCTACTTTCCTCCCACTTACTTCATTCGAGAGAAACTCTTTTTCCAGAAAGCATCCGTTCTTGGCAACAAAGATCTTGCCTTCGGATCTTAAGTAGAAGGTATACCCGACAGTTTCCTTAGGGTATCCTATGAATACGCATTTTTCCGACTTGGGTTCGAGCTTTTCAGGTTGAAGTTTCTTGACATAAGCATCGCATCCCCAAACTTTTAGAAACGACAGCTTAGGTTTCTTTCCAAACCATAATTCATACGGTGTCGTCTCAACGGATTTAGACGGTGCCCTATTTAAAGTGAATGTAGCTGTCTCTAGAGCGTATCCCCAAAATGATAGCGGTAAATCGGTAAGAGACATCATAGACCGCACCATATCCAATAGAGTGCGATTACGACGTTCGGACACACCGTTTCGCTGAGGTGTTCTAGGCGGCGTGAGTTGTGAAACGATTCCACATTTCCTTAAGTGTGTACCAAATTCATGACTTAAGTATTCTCCTCCACGATCTGATCGTAAGAATTTTATCTTTCGGTCACGTTGATTCTCTACCTCACTCTGAAATTCATTGAACTTTTCAAAGGTCTCAGACGTGTGTTTCATTAAGTAGACATACCCATATCTACTCAAGTCATCAGTGAGAGTGAGAACATAACGATATCCTCCGCGAGCCTCAACGCTCATTGGACCGCACACATCGGTATGTATGATTTCCAACAAGTTGGTTGCTCGCTCCATTGTTCCGGAGAACGGAGTCTTGGTCATTTTGCCCAAGAGGCATGGTTCGCATGTGTCAAACGATTCATAATCAAGAGACTCCAAAAGTCCATCAGCATGGAGCTTCTTCATGCGCTTGACACCAATGTGACCAAGGCGGCAGTGCCACAAGTATGTGGGACTATCGTTATCAACTTTACATCTTTTGGCATCCACACTATGAACATGTGTAACATTACGCTCGAGATTCATTAAGAATAAACCATTGACCATCGGAGCATGACCATAAAACATATCTCTCATATAAATCGAACAACCATTATTCTCAGACTTAAATGAGTAGCCATCTCGTATTAAACGAGATCCAGATACAATGTTCATGCTCAAACATGGCACTAAATAACAATTATTAAGGTTCAAAACTAATCCCGTAGGTAAATGTAGAGGCAGCGTGCCGACGGTGATCACATCGACTCTGGAACCATTCCCGACGCGCATAGTCACCTCGTCCTTCGCCAGTCTCCGTTTATTCCGCAGCTCCTGCTGTGAGTTACAAATATGAGCAACGGCACCGGTATCAAATACCCAGGAGTTACTACGAGTACTGGTAAGGTACACATCAATCACATGTATATCAAATATACATTTGGTGTTGCCGGCCTTCTTATCCGCTAAGTATTTGGGGCAGTTCCGCTTCCAGTGACCCTTCCCCTTGCAATAAAAGCACTCAGTCTCAGGCTTGGGTCCATTCTTTGACTTCTTCCCGGCAACAGGCTTACCGGGCGCGGCAACATCTTTGCCGTCCTTCTTGAAGTTCTTCTTACCCTTGCCCTTCTTGAACTTAGTGGTCTTATTGACCATCAACACTTGATGTTCTTTCTTGATTTCAGCCTCTGCTGACTTCAACATCGAGAACACTTCAGGAATGGTCTTTACCATCCCCTGCATGTTGTAGTTCATCACAAAGCTCTTGTAGCTTGGTGGGAGCGACTGGAGGATTCTGTCAATGACCGCCTCATCTGGGAGGTTTATGTTCAGCTGGGTCATACGGTTGTGCAACCCAGACATCTTCAGGATGTGCTCACTGACAGAACTGTTTTCCTCCATCTTACAACTGTAGAACTTGTCAGAGACATCATATCTCTCGACCCGGGCATGAGCTTGGAAAACTAGTTTCAGCTCTTCGAACATCTCATATGCTCCGTGGTGCTCAAAACGCTTTTGGAGCCCCAGTTCTAAGCTGTAAAGCATGCCGCACTGAACGAGGGAGTAATCATCAGCACGAGCTTGCCAAGCGTTCATAACGTCTTGGTTCTCTGGGACGGGAGCGTCACCTAGCGGTCCTTCTAGGACATATTGCTTTCTGGCAGCTATGAGGATGATCCTCAGGTTCCGGACCCAGTCCGTATAGTTGCTACCATCATCTTTCAGCTTGGTTTTCTCTAGGAACGCGTCGAAGTTCATGTTGACATTAGCGTTGGCCATTGATCTACAAGACATATTTGCAAAGGTTTTAGACTAAGTTCATGATAATAAAGTTCTAATCAAATTATGAACTCCCACTTAGATTAGACATCCCTCTAGTCATCTAAGTGTTACACGATCCGAGTCGACTAGCCCGTGTCCGATCATCACGTGAGACGGACTAGTCATCGTCGGTGAACATCTTCATGTTGATCGTATCTTCCATACGACTCGTGTTCGACCTTTCGGTCTCCGTGTTCCAAGGCCATGTCTGCACATGCTAGGCTCGTCAAGTTAACCCTAAGTGTTTTCGCTGTGTAAAACTGTCTTACACCTGTTGTATGTGAACGTAAGAATCCATCACACCCGATCATCACGTGGTGCTTAGAAGCGACGAACTGTAGCAACGGTGCACAGTTAGGGGAGAACACTTCTTGAAATTTTGTAAGGGATCATCTTATTTACTACCGTCGTCCTAAGTAAACAAGATGCATAAACATAATAAACATCACATGCAATTATATAGTTGTGACATGATATGGCAAATATCATAAAGCTCCATTGATCTCCATCTTCGGGGCTCCATGATCATCTTGTCACCGGCTTGACACCATGATCTCCATCATCATGATCTCCATCATCGTGTCTTCATGAAGTTGTCACGCCAACGACTACTTCTACTTCTATGACTAACGTTTAGCAATAAAGTAAAGTAGTTTACATGGCGTTATTCAATGACACGCAGGTCATACAAAAAATAAAGACAACTCCTATGGCTCCTGCCGGTTGTCATACTCATCGACATGCAAGTCGTGAATCCTATTACAAGAACATGATCTCATACATCACAATTCATCATTCATCACAACTTCTGGCCATATCACATCACATGATCAATGGCTGCAAAAACAAGTTAGACGTCCTCTAATTGTTGTTGCATCTTTTACGTGGCTGCGATTGGGTTCTAGCAAGAACGTTTTCTTACCTACGAATCACCACAACGTGATTTTGTCAACTTCTATTTACCCTTCATAAGGGCCCTGTTCATCGAATCCGCTCCAACTAAAGTGGGAGAGACAGTCACCCGCCAGCCACCTTATGCAACTAGTGCATGTCAATCGGTGGAACCGGTCTCACGTAAGCGTACGTGTAAGGTTGGTCCGGGCCGCTTCATCCCACAATACCGTTGAGCAAGAAAAGACTAGTAGAGGCAAGTAAGTTGACAAGATCCACGCCCACAACAAATTGTGTTCTACTCGTGCATTAGAGAACTACGCATAGACCTAGCTCATGATGCCACTGTTGGGGAACGTTGCAGAAAATTAAAAATTTTCCTACGGTTTCACCAAGATCCATCTATGAGTTCATCTAAGCAACGAGTCGAGGGAGTGAGTTTGCATCTACATACCACTTGTAGATCGCGTGCGGAAGCTTGCAAGGTGATGATGGAGTCGTACTCGACGTGATTCGAATCACCGATGACCAAGTGCTGAACGGACAGCACCTCCGCGTTCAACACACGTACGGGACGGGAGACGTCTCCTCCTTCTTGATCCAGCAAGGGGGAAGGAGAGGTTGAGGAAGACAGCTCCACCGGCAGCACGACGGCGTGGTGATGGTGGAGAAGCAGTACTCCGACAGGGCTTCGCCGAGCACACAACGGAGGAGGAGAGGTGTTGGGGAGGGGAGGGCTGCGCCTTGGAGGGTGGTGCGGCTGCCCTCCCCTCACCCCTCTATTTATAGGGGGAAGGGAGAAGGGGGCCGGCCCTTCTAGATCCCATCTAGAGGGGGGGCGGCGGCCAAGGGGAGAGGGGGAGAGGGTGGCTTGCCCCCCAAGCCAAGGGGGGCGCCCCCTCTAGGGTTCCCCCCTCAACCCTAGGTGCAAGGGCCCAAGGGAGGGGGTGCGCCCAGCCCACCAGGGGCTGGCTTCCTGCCCCACGCAGCCCATGTGGTCCCCCGGGAGGGGTGGCCCCTCCCGGTGGACCCCCGGAACCCTTCCGGTGGCCCCGGTACAATACCGGTATGACCCCGAAACTTCCCGGTGCCCGTTTGGCAACTTCCCATATATAAATCTTTACCTCCGGACCCTTCCGGAGCTCCTCGTGACGTCCGGGATCCCATCCGGGACTCCGAACAACACTTAGTAGTCACATACTAGTCTTCCTAATAACCCTAGCGTCACCGAACCTTAAGTGTGTAGACCCTACGGGTTCGGGAGACATGCAGACATGACCGAGACGCTCTCAGGTCAATAACCAACAGCGGGATCTGGATACCCACGATGGCTCCCACATGCTCCTCGATGTTGTCATCGGATGAACCACGATGTCGAGGATTCGATCAAACCCTGTATACAATTCCCTTTGTCAATCGGTACGTTACTTGCCCGAGACTCGATCGTCGGTATCCCAATACCTTGTTCAGTCTCGTTACCGGCAAGTCACTTTACTCGTACCGTAATGCATGATCCCGTGTCCAACACCTTGGTCACATTGAGCTCATTATGATGATGCATTACCGAGTGGGCCCAGAGATACCTCTCCGTCATACGGAGTGACAAATCCCAGTCTCGATCTGTGTCAACCCAACAGATACTTTCGGAGATACCTGTAATGCACCTTTATAGTCACCCAGTTACGTTGTGACGTTTGATACACCCAAGGCACTCTTACGGTATCCGGGAGTTACACGATCTCATGGTCGAAGGAAGAGATACTTGACATTGGCAAAGCTCTAGCAAAACGAACTACACGATCTTTTATGCTATGCTTAGGATTGGGTCTTGTCCATCACATCATTCTCCTAATGATGTGATCCCGTTATCAACGACATCCAATGTCCATAGTCAGGAAACCATGACTATCTGTTGATCACAACGAGCTAGTCAACTAGAGGCTCACCAGGGACATATTGTGGTCTAAGTATTCACACGTGTATTACGATTTCTGGATAATACAGTTATAGCATGAACAAAAAGACAATTATCATGAACATTGAAATATAATAATACTTTTATTATTGCCTCTAGGGCATATTTCCAACACAAATGTACCTTAGGTTTCGCACAGTGTGTATACTAAAAAAAATGCCTTTTATGGCAGCGCCCAGGCCATGCACACAAATGCAATGGATCAACCTTACATACATAACTTCAATCATGGGAGATATTGCTACAGAGTCGGGAAGGAGGGGGAGAACGCGGGGACAAATGAGAGGTAGAGAGGGAGAGCGGAGTTGGACAAAGGGGAGCAAACACACACATGAGGTAGGTGAAGGGATAATAACAACAGAAGGGGGAGGAACCCTATGACCAGGATCATGGTTATTTCTTATATACCTGGGCCCGAGCCGCAACACTAAGATGCGCCCTTATTCGTGCAACCATGATTGAACTAATATCTAGTGTAAATGTCATTTTTAGACCACTTATTTCTCAGCCCATTGCACGTTGATCTTCATGCTATAACTCATAATTGACGGATTGTTTTGTAGATACCAATTGATTTAGAAAAGGGCAACTTTAGTTTATAGAAAATGTAAGTTGCACTTTTTCCACTTAACTAGAAATGTGCAAGTAGTGCAAACTTTTATTGCAAATAATTTTTTTCAATTCTAGGCAACCCAAATCAGTGACCAATTTTGAACACGCCGCAATTACCCTAGCTATCCTCTATACCTTTTCTCCGCCTCTTCCACTGGCCCCGACCCCACCTTCCATCTCCGCCTCCCATTCGCCGCCCTACCAGCCATCTGCCCCTCATTCGCCCCAGCCTGCCTCCTCTCCCATCTCCTCCTCACTTCGCCCCATCTGAGTTCCGCCGCCGACACTTTCCAAGATCCTCTTATCTTCTCCGACATGACCTCCATGTCGCCGAGCTCCACCTCCATTTGTCATCCACCCTCCTTCCCAGCTACTCCAGCCACTCCCACTATCGTTACCGCCCCAAGGTAGGCTGCCACTTTTCATTTCTAGTTTTAATGCCTTTTGTGATGGTGATGAATGGTTGTATGATTGTGACGAACATCAAATATATGAAGTGGTTGTAATTTTTTGCTACTGGTTGCAAATTTACATGTTCGTATGAAATGTGATGTTATAAATGAGAAGAGAGATGAGGGAAAACATAGGAGATAAAGGGAAGAGAAAAGAGATAAAAACAAATATGAGATTGAGAATATTGCAAATTTTCTATGTAAATTTTGTATATTTGAAAACATCATATGCCATTGCTAATTTTGCTATGTCAAGAAACAATGTATGGCATTGCAATTTATTCCTATTGCTATTGTTTAAATGTAAAGAGACATGGTATGACATTGCAAAATTTTCTTTATTTCTTTTAGATTGTGTGTTCTTAGGTAAATAGTGGATAAATACCATCAATGAGGAACCATCAGAAAAATGATTATTTTTTTGGTGCACGTAGGAGGTGCACTAAAGCACTAATAAGCTCATAGTTTACCCTTCTTTGTAATGAAAATTTCACTATGTAAGTCTTTCAATGTGTATGTGTGAATTAAAAAATGATTTGTTTGGCTAAAAACCATTGTGTGTGTGTAGCAATGTAAAACCTTTGTGGTGCAGCATGATGACCCACAAGTATAGGGGATTAATCGTAGTCCTTTCGATAATCAAATTTGGTCTTCAAATTATGTACGTCTTCAAATTATGTATCGTGGATAATGAACCATGTCTCAAGGTTGTCTTTTTTACATACAAAATTTCAAATTTCTTTTAGATTGTGCATTTGTTCTTAGGTAAATAGTGGAGAATCAAGGAGGAACCATCAGAAAAAATAATGATTTTTTGGGTGCATGTAGGAGGTGCACTAAAGCACTAATAAGCTCATAGTTCACCCTTCTTTGTAAAGAAAATTTCACTATGTAAGTCTTTCAATGCGTATGTGTGAATTAGAAAATGAGTTGTTTGGCTAAAAACCATTGTGTGTGTGTGTGTGTGTGTGTGTGTGTGCACGAGAAAATGACTTACATGGTATTGTTGGCGGAAAAAACAAAATCAACACCACATTAGAGTTAATATTCACTCTATATTGCCCTTGAAAATTGGTTTTCTCGCTCGGATTTTTCACGGGAGTTATTCTTGGTCGAAAGTTTTGTATGAGTGTACCAGTAGGACAAGTTTGTTTGAAAATGTTTCAAATATTTATTTACTTTTTCCTAAATTGCTAACTTTTTTTCTTGAAAACTCTTTTATCAAGTCCATCTACAATCAGGTGTATCAAGGTATTTTCAAATGTTTTACAACATTGTGCAAAGGACACCCAAAAAAGAGAACAATACATCCAAGTCCAGCCATCTTGTAAAGAGGACCCCAACCATATGAGTTAATTACATGGAAGTACCATAATTGAGGCATTACACGCAGATTGATACCAAGTTTCCTTTTTTTACATGTCAGTATCATATTTGAGGCGGTATGTTACAAAATAGTCTAAGCCGGCCGCGTATAACAACATATTGACGGTGTATCCGACCATTAGGGCCCGCCCGTCAGGTGCTGATGTGGCATGTTCTTTTGCAGATAAGACCCTCACTTTTTATTTAATCGCGCATCTATCCCCTATTTGGCCAAAAAGGGTCCTGCAAAAAAAAAAACTCAATAATTATACGCGTTCGCGCGCTCCAAAGGATTCGAACCCGCACATTGCGTTCAAGGCGTATGCGCGCTAATCACTGAGCCACTGCGGCCCTTGCTTTAATTTGCAGGCAGATTGTTCTTTTTTTTTTTTTGAGAATCGGCACATTGTTCTTATACTCGCCAGAAAAAAAATGATAAGATTAAAAGCGCGTGGGCACACGCGACCACGGCGAGTAGCAACCCAAGACGTGGAATTCACAGCGCAACGCCGCTGCCAACATGCTACCGTATCGTTTGATTTACATAGCACGTGTATAAAATTTTATACTTTCGGTATTGTCGGTTTTTTGTATATGTTTTTTTATGTATCTCTTTCATATTTTCTCAGATCTTGGGTATTCTTCGGACCTTACATAGTGTGCATATCGTATATAGAATCACACACACACACACACGAAAAAAGTTATAATACGAAAAAGTTTCTCATATATTTAATAAATGTAATGCCGCAGTTGTGGTACTTCTATGCAATTAATTGAAACCATATGCATGCAACAAGAATGCAATTGGATCCTAACGCTAGAGACCTTGCCGGAGATGCGATGGCAACCGGGTGCGGCTATGTCTCGCTACAAACGAGACAGTGTCTGCTCTCGCTTGTCTCGCTACAAACGAGACAGAGTCTGCTCTCACTTAAGCCACCGGCAATAAATGGGCCGGCCCAGCTCGTGCGAGAAAATGGACTTTTTTTTACCTTTTGTATTCTTTTTCTAATTTCTTTTTGTAAACACTTCCAAAAATTATATACATATATATTACAAAATATACTTTTCATAATGTTTTAAAAAATGTTAATCATGCATTTGAATTATTTTTAATGTGTATATAAAAAATGTTGATCATGTAAACGAAAAATGTATACAAAAAATATACAATGGGCGTGAAAAATGTTGATCATACATTTAAAATATATTAAATAAAAGTATTTGGAAAATGTTGAATGTGTACAGAAAAAATGATTACCATGTATTAGAAAATGATGAAATCTTTTGATCATGTACATGAAAATATTAACAAATATTTTTAAAATGTTGAAAATTATTTCAAGAATGTTATTCAATCATTTAAAAGTGTTGTGTATTGATAAAATGTTGGCCATGCATTAAAAAAGTAAATCTTCTAATTGAAAAATGTTGATAAAGCATTTGAAAAATGTGAAATGTTCATAGAAAAAATGTTGACCGTGTCTTAGAAAAATGTTAATCTTCTAGTTAAATTTTTTTTTGGAAATAGTTTAAAGTGTTTATAGAACAAATGTTGACCATGTGTTCAAAAATATTAATCTTGTATTTCAAAAATGTTACTAAAGTATTTGAAAAATGTTAAAAGATGTGTATACAAAATGTTGACTATTCATTAAAACAATGTTAAATTTGTATTGGAAAAATGTTAAATGTGTATTAGAAAAATGTTGTTGACATATTAAAAATGTAGAATAAAAAACGAAATAATGAAAGAACACTGAAAAAATAAAACCTGAAAAAGAAACAAAATAAACGAGAAGAAAAAATTAAATCAGTGAAGCAAATGTAAAAAGAATTAAAAAAGGAGAAGAAAAAAGAAAAGAAACATCCTGGTGGAAAAAAAACCTGAGTTCATTTCGCCTCAACTACATCCCGCCCTATTACATGATCAGAATCCAGACCCTATCTTGGTGGCTAGCACCATTGAAATCTATGTAAGCTCGCAGCGAAAGTTCCTGCGGGATCACTTAATGCGAGAAATAGCATTCGTTGTTGAAAATATGAGCAAATTACTACGAGATTTAATCCGAATAAATAGGAAATAGATCATGACAACAATAGCAGAGATTAAACTAATCATGCGAACTAGCATAGTAGATGAACAGATCACATCTAGGGCACATACTAGAAACATGAATTCTACCACAATCTTGAACAGGAAGGATAGAATCACATACGGTGCAACGGGAGCAGCACCGCCGGTGTTGACATTGTCGCCCATGTCGTCGAGGATGAGGTTGCCGAGGTCGGGGAAGAAGTCGTCGTTCGCGAAGTCGTCGCTGCCAGCAGTCGCGCGAGTGCGCTCCCCAAAAACCTGATCGTCCCTCTCCCGTACAGGATCACAAGAGGCGGGGTTCCGGAGGCCTGCTGTCCCTTCTCCCGGTGCACGCCGAAAGGAGGGATGGAGAAGACTTGCTTGGCGGCGCAATGATCTGGAACGGTGGTGAGAAACCATACGAAGCGGCAACGGCTAGAGTAGACGTCTACCTGACTATATAGTGCGGGATGGGTAGGTCGTGGGAGTAAACCCCACGTCCGAGTCGTCACGATCCAAAAGAATCGGAAACGGTTCAGTAATTAACGGGTCCGTTAATTATTAATTAATGACTCATTATTTTTTCCCGAGCAGCAAAAATATAGCCAACGTGCATAGCTCTGTCCTCGGCTCGGCTCGGCTCAATCACGCAACCCGCGGCGCGTCGTGACGAGGCGTGGCGAGGCGAGTGATACGTCTCCAACGTATCTATAATTTTTGATTGCTCCATGCTATATTATCTACTGTTTTGGATGTTTCTGGATTTTATTATAGACTTTTATATCATTTTTGGGACTAACATATTAACCAGAGCCCAGTGCCAGTTTCTGTTTTTACCTTGTTTTAGGGTTTCGAAGAACAGGAAAATCAAACGGAGTCCAAATGACCTGAAACTTCACGGAACCTATTTTTGGATCAGAAGAAACCCAGAAGACTTGGAGTCTACGTAAGGGAAGCTTCGAGGAGGCCACGAGGTAGGGGGGCGCACCCACCGCCCTGGGCGCGCCCTCCACCCTCGTGAGCCCCTCGTGGCCCCCCTGACGTACTTCTTCCGCCTATATATCTCCATATACCCTAAAAACATCCGTGAGCACAATAGATCGGGAGTTCCGCTGCCAGAAGCCTCTGTAGCCACCGAAAACCAATCTAGACCCGTTCCGCCAGCCTGCCGGAGGGGGCAATCCCTCTCCGGTGGCCATCTTCATCATCCCGGTGCTCTCCATGACGAGGAGGGAGTAGTTCTCCCTCAGGGCTGAGGGTATGTACCAGTAGCTATGTGTTTGATCTCTCTCTCTCTCTCTCTCTCTCTCTCTCTCTCTCTCTCTTTCTCTCTCGTGTTCTTGATTTGGCACGATCTTGATGTATAGCGAGCTTTGCTATTATAGTTGGATCTTATGTTTCTCCTCCCCCTCTTCTCTCTTGTAATGAATCGAGTTTCCCCTTTGAAGTTATCTTATCGGATTGAGTCTTTAAAGATTTGAGAACACTTGATGTATGTCTTGCCGTGAATATCCGTGGTGACAATGGGATATCACGTGATTCACTTGATGTATGTTTTGGTGACCAACTTGCGGGTTCCGCCCATGAACCTATGCATAGGGGTTGGCACACGTTTTCGTCGTGATTCTCCGGTAGAACTTTGGGGCACTCTTTGAGGTCCTTTGTGTTGGTTGAATAGATGAATCTGAGTGTGACTCCCCCGATTCAATCGTACACTAATCATACATGCAAACGTGTACGATCAAGATCAGGAACTCACGGGAAGATATCACAACACAACTCTACAAATAAAATAAGTCATACAAGCATCATATTACAAGCCAGGGGCCTCGAGGGCTCGAATACAAGAACTCGATCATAGACGAGTCAGCGGAAGCAACAATATCTGAGTACAGACATAAGTTAAACAAGTTTGCCTTAAGAAGGCTAGCATAAACTGGGATACAGATTGAAAGAGGCGCAGGCCTCCTACCTGGGATCCTCCTAACTACTCCTGGTCATCGTTAGCGGGCAGCACGTAGTAGTAGGCACCTCCAGTGCAGTAGGAGTCATCGTCGACGGTGGCGTCTGGATCCTGGGCTCCAACATCTGGTTGCGACAACCAGGTAGAAGGGATAGGGGGAAAAGAGGGAGAAAGCAACCGTGAGTACTCATCCAAAGTACTCGCAAGCAAGGAGCTACACTACATATGCATGGGTAAATGTGTAAAGGGCCATATCGGTGGACTGAACTGCAGAAAGCCAGAATAAGAGGGGGATAGCTAATCATGTCGAAGACTACGCTTCTGGCCACCTCCATCTTGTAGCATGTAGAAGAGAGTAGACTGAAGTCCTCCAAGTAGCATTGCATAGCATAACCCTAACCGATGATCCTCCCCTCGTCGCCCTGTGAGAGAGCGATCACCGGTTGTATCTGGCACTTGGAAGGGTGTGTTTTATTAAGTATCCGGTTCTAGTTGTCATAAGGTCAAGGTACAACTCCAAGTCGTCCTGTTACCGAAGATCACGGCTATTCGAATAGATTAACTTCCCTGCAGGGGTGCACCGCATATCCCAATACGCTCGATCCCATTTGGCCGGACACACTTTCCTGGTTCATGCCCGGCCTCGGAAGATCAACACGTCGCAGCCCTACCTAGGCACAACAGAGAGGTCAGCACGCCGGTCTAAATCCTATGGCGCAGGGGTCTGGGCCCATCGCCCTTTGCACACCTGCACGTTGCGAACGCGACCAGAAGTAGAACTAGCCCCCTTAATACAAGAGCAGGCTTACGGTCCAATCCGGCGCGCGCCACTCAGTCGCTGACGTCACGAAGGCTTCGGCTGATACCGCGACGTCGAGTGCCCATAACTGTCCCCGCGTAGATGGTTAGTGCGTATAGGCCAGTAGCCAGACTCAGATCAAATACCAAGATCTCGTTAAATGTGTTATCTTGAAGACACTGCGAACGCTGACCAGGGCCAGGCCCACCTCTCTCCTAGGTGGTCTCAACCTGCCCTGTCGCTCCGCCACAAAGATCCACCCAGAGGGCCGTCGGGACAAAGGTCCTTTCAGCCCCCATTCCGTGAACCACTCGCGGGTACTCCTCGAGCCAACCCGACTTTAGTCACCACATGTATCATGTATAAAGAATATAGTATATACCCATGATCACCTCCCGAGTGATCACGGCCCGATAATATAGCATGGCAGACGGACAAGAATGTATGGCCACTGATGATAATCTAGCATCCTATACTAAGCATTAGGATTGCAGGTAAAGGTAACAACAGTAGTAGCAAGGACAGGCTATGCATCAGAATAGGATTAACGGAAAGCAGTAACATGCTAAACTACTCTAATGCAAGCAGCAGAGAAAAGAGTAGGCGATATCTGGTGATCAAAGGGGGGGGCTTGCCTGGTTGCTCAGGCAAGAGAGAGGGGTCGTCAACACCGTAGTCGTACTGGGTAGCAGCGGCGTCGGTCTCGGTGTCTAGCGAGAGAAGAGGGGGAAGAAACAATAAATATATCGCAAACAAATGCATGACATGACAAGGCATGATGCTAGGTGTGCCACTTTTACGCGGTACGAGGTGGTACCGGTGAAGGGGGAAACATTCGGGAAAGTATTCCCGGTGTTTCGCGTTTTCGGACAGATGAACCGGAGGGGGAAAGTTGCGTGTTCGCTATGCTAGGGATGCGTGGCGGACGAACGGGCTGCGAATCCGGATTCGTCTCGTCGTTCTGAGCAACTTTCATGTATAAAGTTTATCCATCCGAGCTACGGTTTATTTTATATTAATTTTCTAAAGTTTTAATTATTTTTAGAATTTATTTAATTATTTTAAAACAACATTATCCAGAATAGTGCATGCTGACGTCATCATGACGTCAGCATGACGCCAACAGTCAAAAGGGCATTGACTGGGTCAACTAACGTGTGGGTCCCGCATGTCATTCACTGTTAGTTAATTAATCAAAGTTAATTAGGTGAAACTAGTTAATTAGGCTAATCTAATTAGGATTAATTAAGTTAATTAATTAATTAATTAATTAATATTTTTATTTTTATTTAGTTTTTTTAATCTAATCTTTTTTTAAACGTTCTAGGGCGGGCCCCACTTGTCATTGGCCCTAGGGGCCACACAGGGTGGTTTAATGGGCGCGCGGGCGCTAGCCCGAATGGGCACCGGTGTGTGGGCGTTGTGGCCGGCACCGGGGTGGTTGCCGGCGAGGCGCGGAACGGGGCGGGAGCCGCGGTGATGCACGGGCGGCCACTGGAGGCCGAAGCGATGCCGAAGCAACAGCGGGAGCGGTGACGGGGCTCGCCTGGAGGGGAGCGGGGCGCGGCCGTCGCGGGCGAGCAGGACGGCAGCAGTGCAAGGTGGCGGTGCGGGAGCCGACGAGCGGCCAGTGGGGACGCGTGAGGCGGACGAGGCCATGCGGGGAAGGCGCGGCCCCGGGCGTAGGCGGAGCGGGGGGGTGTGCACGAAGTGGCACGGCCGGACAGAGCGCCGCGCGCGGCCATGGCGCGACCCGGCCTCGGTGAGCGCGTGAGACCGAGGAAGGAAGGAGTCGGGGCTCACTGCGGGATGCAGGGATCGGGGCAGGGGGCGCGGGGAGGAGACGGAGACGACAGCGACGTGGTGACGAGGTGCAGGCCGGCGAGGAAGAAGAGGCAGGCCTGCGAGGACGTCCGGCGAGGTCGTCCTCCAGGGGGGTGGCGATGCGGGCTCGAAGAGGCGGAAGGGCGCCGGTGGTGCGGTCGGAGCGGTGGCACGCGACGACGTCGGGGACAGTGAAGCGACGGCGTGGTGGCGGCG
>NC_041382.1:770907709-770927875 GCF_002162155.2 Triticum dicoccoides | reverse complement strand
GGGTGGGGCTCTAGGGTTTCGGGAGCAGTGGGGGATATGGGCGCGGCTGGTGGGCCGGCCTGGTGGCCTGCTGGGCCGGTTGGCCCAGTGGGGGGGTTTCTCTTTTTTTTTGTTTAGCTTTGTTTTCTGTTTTTGTATTTTCTTTCTGTTATTTATCTTCTATCCTATTTTATTCCATTTTAAATCATTTAGTCATTTTATAAAAACTTGTTCTCTTTACTATAATTATCCTTGTAATATTCGGCACCCACCGAGCATTTTTGTTTCAACTTTTGAAAACTTTTGTTGTTTGACATATTTAGAATTTAAATTTTGAAATGGCTTCGAATCATTGCGAGGTTAGCAATAGTAACCGAGGTGACATGTCATGATTATCGTGGGATTACTGTAGCATGATTATCCGGGCGTCACACTGAGATTGTGTGATGCATATCGTATAATCATGCCCACGGATACTTGAGGTGACATTGGAGTATCTAGGTGACATTAGGGTTTTGGTTGATTTGTATCTTAAGGTGTTATTCTAGTACGAACTCTAGGGCTGTTTGTGACACTTATAGGAATAGCCCAACGGATTGATTGGAAAGAATAACTTTGAGGTGGTTTCGTACCCTACCATAATCTCTTCGTTCGTTCCCCGCTATTAGTGACTTTGGAGTGACTCTTTGTTGCATGTTGAGGGATAGTTATGTGATCCA
Source organism: Triticum dicoccoides (assembly GCF_002162155.2). NCBI lineage: Eukaryota > Viridiplantae > Streptophyta > Magnoliopsida > Poales > Poaceae > Triticum > Triticum dicoccoides. Next base: position 770,927,177 of record NC_041382.1, on the reverse strand, counting down.
ATTATGTTATTATTGTTGAGAGGACTTACACTAGTGAAAGTATGAACCCTAGGCCTTATTTCCTATCATTGCAATACTGTTTACGCTCACTTTTCTCACTTGCTACCTTGCTGTTTTTATTATTTCAGATTACAAATACCTTTATCTACTATCCATATACCACTTGTATCACCATCTCTTCGCTGAACTAGTGCACCTATACAATTTACCATTGTATTGGGTGTGTTGGGGACACAAGAGACTCTTTGTTATTTGGTTGCAGGGTTGCTTGAGAGAGATCATCTTCATCCTACGCCTCCTACGGATTGATAAACCTTAGGTCATCCCCTTGAGGGAAATTTGCTACTGTCCTACAAACCTCTGCACTTGGAGGCCCAACAACGTCTATAAGAAGAAGGTTGTGTAGTAGACATCAAGCTCTTTTCTGGCGCCGTTGCTGGGGAGGTGAGTGCTTGAAGGTATATCTTTAGATCTTGCAATCGAGTCTTTTAGTTTCTTGTTTTATCACTAGTTAGTCTTTAAAAGAAAACTATAAAAAAATGGAATTGAGTTTGTCTCATACGCTTCACCTTTTTAATATATTTCGTGAGTATGATGGAAAGGATAATAGTGCTCAAGTGCTAGAAGAAGAAATCTATAAAATGTTTGGCACTAAATATTTGAATGATGAGCATGATTGCAATGTTGTTAGTATGAATTCCTTGAATATCCATGATGCTAATGATATGCAAAGCCACAAGCTTGGGGAAGCTATGTTTGATGAATATGATATTTTTTGTCCCCCAAGTTTTGATGAGCAAATTTATTATGATGAAAGCATGCCTCCTATCTATGATGATTATTGTGATGACACGTATGCTTTAAAGAATAATAATAACAATGAACCTTGTCATCTTGATCTTAATTTTCAATCACATGATAGTTATTTTTTTGAGTTTGCTCCCACTATTATTCATGAGAAGAATTTTGCTTATGTGGAGAGTAGTAAATTTTCTATGCTTGTAGATCATGAAAAGAATGCTTTAGGTGCTGGTTATATTGTTGAATTCATTCATGATGCTACTGAAAATTATTATGAGGGAGAGAATATATGCTTGTAGGAATTGCAATAATATCAAGTTTCCTCTCTATGTGCTTAAAATTTTGAAGTTATGCTTGTTTTACCTTCCTATGCAAGTTGATTCTTGTTCCCATAAGTTGTTTGCTCACAAAATCCCTATGCATAGGAAGTGGGTTAGACTTAAATGTGCTAGTCATATTCTTCATGATGCTCTCTTTATGTTTCAATTCTTATCCTTTATGTGAGCATAGTTGAAATCATCATGCCTAGCTAGGGGCGTTAAACGATAGCGCTTGTTGGGAGGCAACCCAATTTTATTTTTATTCCTTGCTTTTTGCTCCTGTTTAGTCTTGTTGATCATGCTGTCAAAAACAGAAACTTTAGCGCTCACGAGAATTGCTGCCATTTTTATTTTGAAAGTGCTATTTAGTTAATTCTTTTTGCACATGATTAATAGATAAATTCCTCAGGTCCAGCAATTTCTTTTAGAATTTTTGGGGTTCCAGAAGTATACGTTTGATCCAGATTACTACAGACTGTTCTGTTTTTGACAGATTCTATTTTTGATGTGTTGTTTGCTTATTTTGATGAATCTATGAGTAGTATCGGAGGGTATGAACCATAGATAAGTCGGAATACAGTAGGTTTAACACCAATATAAATTAATAATGAGTTCATTACAGTAGCTTTAAGTGGTGATTTATTTTCTTATACTAACGGAGCTCACAAGTTTTCTACTTTAAGTTTTGTGTTGTGAACTTTTCAAGTTTTGGGTAAAGATTCGATGGACTATGGAATAAGGAGTGGCAAGAGCCTAAGCTTGGGGATGATCAAGGCACCCCAAGGTAATATTCAAGGACAACCAAGAGCCTAAGCTTGGGGATGCCCCGGAAGGCATCCCCTCTTTCGTCTTCGTTCATCGGTAACTTTATTTGGAGCTATATTTTTATTCGCCACATGATATGTGTTTTGCTTGAAGCGTCAATTTATTTTGTTAGGATTTGCTTGCTGTTATTTAGAACAATGTTTTGCATCTTTTATTTCAATAAAAGTGGCATTGATAGCCTTTACTAAGCCTATGTTACAAGTATACATGTTGCTGTTTGAAAACAGAAAGTTTACCGTTGTTGCAATAATTCCCTAGAAAGTCAGAATGTGATAAAATGTTGAAACCTTTTGCATATTAAGCTCTGATAAATTAAATACAGTGGGAATTTTCTTTTATAATTTTTGGAGCTAGGGAAGTATGGATGTTGCTGCATTCTTTACAGACTGTCCTGTTTAGGCAGATTGCTGTTATGTTTGCATTGTTTGCATATGTTTGCTTCTTTAATGATTCTATTTGAGGATATGACTATTAAATATGCAGAGGCATTTAGTATGCAATGTTGAATAATAATTTTAGGGATTTTCTACAGTAGAGTATGATAAGGTTTTGGCAATGGTTTATACTAACTTATCTCACGAGTCCTTGTTGAGTTTTGTGTGGATGAAGCTTTTAAGATTTAGGGAGACCATGATATGAGAGGAATTAAGGAGACAAAAAAGCTCAAGCTTGGGGATGCCCAAGGCACCCCAAGATAATATTTCAAGAAGTCTCAAGCATCTAAGCTTGGGGATGCCCCGGTTGGCATCTCACCTTTCTTCTTCAACAACTATCGGTTAGTATCGGTTGATCCTAAGTTTTTGCTTCTTCACATGATGTTTGCTATTCTTAGATGTCATTTTCTTTTGCTTTGCTTGCTGTTTGAATAAAATACCAAGATCTTAAATTCTTAAATGTTAGAGAGCCTTCACATAGTTGCATAATTATTCGACTACTCATTGATCTTCACTTATATCTTTCAGAGTAGTTTGTTGTTGCTCTAGTGCTTCACTTATATCCTTTTAGAGCATGGTGGTAGTTTTATTTTGAAGAAATAGATGAACTCTCATGCTTCACTTATATTATTTTGAGAGTCTTAATAGCATGGTGATTTACTAAAATCCTAATATGCTAGGTATTCAAGAATAATAAAATTCTCTTATGAGTGTGTTGAATACTATGAGAAGTTTGATACTTGATAATTGTTTTGAGATATGAGGATGGTAATATTAGAGTCATGCTCGTTGAGTAGTTGTGAATTTGATAAATACTTGTGTTGAAGTTTGTGATTCCCGTAGCATGCACGTATGGTGAACCGTTATGTGATGAAGTCGGAGCATGATTTATTTATTGAGTGTCTTCCTTATGAGTGGCGGTCGGGGATGAGCGATGGTCTTTTCCTACCAATTTATCCCCCTAGGAGCATGCGCGTAGCACTTTGTTTCGATAATTAATAGATTTTTGCAATAAGTATGTGAGTTCTTTATGACTAATGTTGAGTCCATGGACTATACGCACTCTCACCCTTCCACCATTGCTAGCCTCTCTAGTACCGTGCAACTTTCGCCGGTACCATAAACCCATCATATACCTACCTCAAAACAGCCACCATACCTACCTATCATGGCATTTCCGTAGCCATTCCGAGATATATTGCCATGCAACTTTCCACCGTTCCGTTTATTATACACGCTCCATCATTGTCATATTGCTTTGCATGATCATGTAGTTGACATCGTATTTGTGGCAAAGCCACCGTTCATAATTCTTCCATACATGTCACTCATGAGTCATTGCACATCCCGGTACACCGCCAAAGGCATTCATATAGAGTCATATCTTGTTCTAAGTATCGAGTTGTAATTCTTGAGTTGTAAGTAAATAAAATTGTGATGATCATCATTATTAGAGCATTGTCCCAGTGAGGAAAGGATGATGGAGACTATGATTCCCCCATAAGTCGGGATGAGACTCCGGACGAAAATAAATAAATAAAAGAGGCCAAAGAAGCCCAAAAAAAAGAGAAAAGAGGCCATAAAAAAGAAAAAGAGAAGGCCCAAATAAAAAAATGAGAGAAAAAGAGAGAAGGGGCAATGCTACTATCCTTTTACCACGCTTGTGCTTCAAAGTAGCACCATGATCTTCATGATAGAGAGTCTCCTATGTTGTCACTTTCGTATACAAGTGGGAATCTTTCATTATAGAACTTGGCTTGTATATTCCAATGATGGGCTTCCTCAAAATGCCCTAGGTCTTCGTGAGCAAGCGAGTTGGATGCACACCCACTAGTTTCTATTGTTGAGCTTTCATACATTTATAGCTCTAGTGCATCCGTTGCATGGCAATCCCTACTCACTCACATTGATATCTATTGATGGGCATCTCCATAGCCCGTTGATACGCCTAGTTGATGTGAGACTATCTTCTCCTTTTTGTCTTCTCCACAACCACCATTCTATTCCACCTATAGTGCTATGTCCATGGCTCATGTATTGCGTGAAGGTTGAAAAAGTTTGAGAACATCAAAAGTATGAAACAATTGCTTGGTTTGTCATCGGGGTTGTGCATGATTTAAATATGTTGTGTGGTGAAGATGGAGCATAGCCAGACTATATGATTTTGTAGGGATACCTTTCTTTGGCCATGTTATTTTGAGAAGACATAATTGCTTAGTTAGTATGCTTGAAGTATTATTTTTTTATGTCAATATGAACTTTTGTCTTGAATCTTTCGGATCTGAATATTCATGCCACAATTTAGAAGAATTAAATTGAAATTATGCCAAGTAGCACTCCGCATCAAAAATTCTGTTTTTATCATTTACCTACTCGAGGACGAGCAGGAATTAAGCTTGGGGATGCTGATACGTCTCCAACGTATCTATAATTTTTGATTGCTCCATGCTATATTATCTACTGTTTTGGATGTTTATGGGCTTTATTATACACTTTTATATCATTTTTGGGACTAACCTATTAATCCAGAACCCAGTGCCAGTTTCTGTTTTTACCTTGTTTTAGGGTTTCGAAGAAAAGGAAAATCAAACGCAGTCCAAATGACCTGAAACTTCACGGAACCTATTTTTGGATCAGAAGAAGCCCAGAAGACTTGGAGTCTACGTAAGGGAAGCTTCGAGGAGGCCAGGAGGTAGGGGGCGCACCCACCCCCTTGGGTGTGCCCTCCACCCTCGTGAGCCCCTCGTGGACCCCCTGACGTACTTCTTCCGCCTATATATCTCCATATACCCTAAAAACATCCGTGAGCACAATAGATCGGGAGTTCCGCCGCCAGAAGCCTCCGTAGCCACCGAAAACCAATCTAGACCCGTTCCGGCACCCTACCGGAGGGGGCAATCCCTCTCCGGTGGCCATCTTCATCATCCCGGTGCTCTCCATGACGAGGAGGGAGTAGTTCTCCCTCGGGGCTGAGGGTATGTACCAGTAGCTATGTGTTTGATCTCTCTCTCTCTCTCTCTCGTGTTCTTGATTTGGCATGATCTTGATGTATCGCGAGCTTTTCTATTATAGTTGGATCTTATGTTTCTCCTTCCCCCTCTTCTCTCTTGTAATGAATCGAGTTTCCCCTTTGAAGTTATCTTATCGGATTGAGTCTTTAAAGATTTGAGAACACTTGATGTATGTCTTGTCGTGGATATCTGTGGTGAAAATGGGATATCACGTGATTCACTTGATGTATGTTTTGGTGACCAACTTGCGGGTTTCGACCATGAACCTATGCATAGGGGTTGGCACGCGTTTTCGTCGTGATTCTCCGGTAGAACTTTGAGGCACTCTTTGAGGTCCTTTGTGTTGGTTGAATAGATGAATCTGAGATTGTGTGATGCATATCGTATAATCATGCCCACGGATACTTGAGGTGACATTGGAGTATCTAGGTGACGTTAGGGTTTTGGTTGATTTGTATCTTAAGGTGTTATTCTAGTATGAACTCTAGAGCTGTTTGTGACACTTATAGGAATAGCCCAACGGATTGATTGGAAAGAATAACTTTGAGGTGGTTTCATACCCTACCATAATCTCTTCGTTCGTTCTCCGCTATTAGTGACTTTGGAGTGACTCTTTGTTGCATGTTGAGGGATAGTTATGTGATCCAATTATGTTATTATTGTTGAGAGGACTTACACTAGTGAAAGTATGAACCCTAGGCCTTATTTCCTATCATTGCAATACTGTTTACGCTCACTTTTATCACTTGCTACCTTGCTGTTTTTATTATTTCAGATTACAAATACCTTTATCTACTATCCATATACCACTTGTATCACCATCTCTTCGCCAAACTAGTGCACCTATACAATTTACCATTGTATTGGGTGTGTTGGGGACACAAGAGACTCTTTATTATTTGGTTGCAGGGTTGCTTGAGGGAGACCATCTTCATCCTACGCCTCCTACGGATTGATAAACCTTAGGTCATCCACTTGAGGGAAATTTGCTACTGTCCTACAAACCTCTGCACTTGGAGGCCCAACAACGTCTACAAGAAGAAGGTTGTGTAGTAAACATCAGCAAGCGAGGAGGAGGAGCATGCGTGTAGGTCTCCTCTTCTCATGCTCATACAAGTGGTAGAAGAGCTCACCATATAAAGAGGTGCAACTCTTTCTCAACTTCCGGGGTGGGACTAAACTTTAGTTTCACTCACTCCATTCACATGTGTGCATGAATGGGCCAAGAGAATTTCAGAATTTTAGTTGGGCTTTGGGCCAAAGGCCTACTAGCAAAATTCCAACAATCCCCCACAAAGTCTCATTGGCACATCTCATTATTTAGTTCCAAAACATTGTTTATATACCGGTGCTTAGTGGAGACTGTGAATTTGAACTTCCACTTAGAGATTTATGCTACACTAGATCACAACTTGAATAGTGGACTATGCCTTGAATTACAAGTCTTCTGCGAGACTAGTTTCACACAAATTCTTGACCGATACTGGGCTGCCGCAAGGCTTCCCCGCGGGTGGAGCGTATACGTCATACTCTAGGGCCTTTTCATGAATTTATTAGAGAACACCCAATTCTCACAGACTGCGACCTTAACAGTCAAATTCATATAGGTGTGTTCCTCAGAAGATGTTCTGCAGGACAACATCTCTGCTTACCCGAATAAGCCACTTGGAACACATTAAGATAAGTATCAACCTGCCATGCAGATCAGGAGAGTATTGCATCTTCTTGGAGTGGGATAGGTAATATAGGGATACTCTCCTCCTAGCTGACCAACAGCTTGTCTCCCACTTCTACTTCATGGGATCTCCGAACACATAGAGTGGGTTACCACTATGGACAACTCATGCGGTGGGTCTCAGACCCATCTCCATCGATGCATTATCTATGACATTACGTGATAGACCCTTTGTGAAGGGATCTGCCAAATTTTTCGACGTTTGGATATAATCCAACGTAATAACTCCGGAGTTCCTCAATTTTCTGACAGATTTCAGTCTCCTCTTCACATGCCTTGAGGACTTCATATTGTCCTTTGAACTGTTTATTTTGACGATCACAGTTTGATTATCACAGTTCATCAGGATAGGGGGTATTGGTTTTTCAACCATAGGTCAGTCCATCAAGAGTTCACAAAGCCACTCTGCTTCAATAGTGGCAGTGTCTAATGTTGTGAGTTCTGCTTCCATAGTTGACCTCGTTAAGATGGTCTGCTTGCAAGACTTCTAGGAAACAGCGCCACCACCAAGTTTGAAAACATAACCAATTGTGGCCTTAATCTCATCAGCATCAGATATCCAGTTTGAGTCACTATAACCCTCCAGTACCCTTGGATACCCGGTGTAGTGAATCCGATAGCTCGCGGTGCCTTTCAAATAGCGCATAACTCTCTCAAGCGCATGCCAATGATCATCTCCCGATTTTGACACAAACTGACTCAGCTTGCTCACATTAAAAGAGATGTCAGGCCTCGTGGCACTTGCCAAATACATACGCGAGCCAATAATCTGAGAATACCTCAGTTGATCTCTAGCAATCTGTCGATTCTTTCGAAGCAACACACTAGCATCATATGGAGTTGGAGAAGGCGTGCAGTCGCTATACCCAAAACGACTCAAGACCTTTTCCACATAGTGAGACTGAGGCAGTGTGATCCCACCATTATCATCTCTCAACAGCTTGATGTTTAAGATAACATCATCTACTCCTAGATCCTTCATCTCAAAACAGCGAGATAAGAAATCCTTAACCTCCTTGATTAAATCAAGTTTGGTTCCAAAGATTAGTATGTCAACGACATACAGACAAAGAATAACTCCTTTGCCCCCACCATAGCGATAGTACACGCACTTGTCACCATCGTTTACTACAAAGCCGGCAGCAGTTAATGTTCTTTCAAACTTCTCATGCCACTCTTTAGGAGCTTGTTTAAGGCCATATAAAGATTTTAATAACTTGCACACCTTTCCTTCTTGACCAGGTACTACAAAACCATCTGGCTGATCCATGTAAATTTCCTCCTTCAACTCTCCATTGAGGAAAGCTGTCTTAACGTCCATTTGATGAACAAGAAGACCATGTGAGGCAGCCAGTGATAGTAGCACCCGACTTGTGGTCATTCTAGCCATGGGTGAGTAAGTGTCAAAGAAGTCTTCACTTTCTTTCTGGGTATAACCCTTGGCCACAAGCCGTGCCTTGTACTTTTCAATCGTACCATCAGGTCTAAGCTTCTTCTTGAACACCCACTTACATCCTACAGGTTTGCACCCATAAGAACGGTCAGTGATCTCCCAGGTACCGTTAGCTAAGATGGAATCCATCTCGCTACGTACAGCTTCCTTCCAGTAGTCAGCATCAGGAGATGCATAGGCTTCTAAAATAGTCCTGGATGTGTCATCCACGAGGTACACAATGATATCATCACCAAAGGACTTTGCAGTCCTCTGTCTCTTACTCCTCACAGGAGTTCCATTGTCATCCTCAACAGGATTCTCAACGTGTTCCATCGCAATGGTGGGTTCAGGAATTACAATGAATTCCTCACTAGATGGAGTAGGTATCTCATGATTTGATGAACTCGATATATCCTTCATAGGAAATATGTCCTCAAAGAAAGTTGCATCATTCGACTCCATAATCGTACCAACATGCATGTCGGATACCTCAGATTTTATTATCAAAAAATATATAGCCGATGCTATGAAAAGCATAGCCCAGAAGAACACAATCCACGGTTTTTGGTCCAAGCTTGCGCTTCTTGGGAATTGGTATATTGACTTTCGCCAAACAACCCCAAGTACATAGGTAAGAGAGTTTCGATCTTTTCCTTTCCCATTCCTCAAACGGAGTCATGGTCTTATGCTTTGTGGGAACTCGGTTTAGGACATGACACGCAGTCATTAGGGCCTCCCCCACCATTCCTTGGAAAGACCCGATGTGTCTAACATGGTGTTAACCATATCAGTTAGAGTTCGGTTCTTTCTTTCGGCTACCCCATTTGACTGAGGTGAGTAGGGAGGCGTCCTCTCATGGATTATACCATGTTCCGCACAAAACAGATCAAATTCATTGGAAAAATACTCTCCATCACGATCGGACCTAAGCCGTTTAATTTTTCGATCAAGTTGGTTCCCTGCCTCAGCTTTATAGTTTTTGAAGAAAGTTAAAGCCTCATCTTTTGATTTCGGGAGATACACATAACAATATCTAGTGGAGTCATCAATCAACGTCATGAAGTATCTCTTTCCACATTTTGTCAACACGCCATTCATCTCACAAAGATCCGAATGTATAAGCTTTAGTGGCGCCAAGTCTCTTGCCTCTGCAGTCTTATGGGACTTGCGATGTTGCTTAGCTTGCACACATACTTGGCACTTAGAGCCTTTGACAGTAGAGATTTTCAGAATTAAGTTCATATTGGCTAGCCGCGTCATGCAACCAAAGTTAATGTGAAAAAGTCGTGAATGCCAAATATCAGACTCATTGTTGTGGCAAACATTATTAATAACTTTAGTGCAAATATCTGACAAAGACAGGCGGAACAAGCCTCCGCTCTCATAGCCTTTTCCAACAAATTGTCCATACTTAGAAATTACAACTTTATTGGATTCGAAAACCAACTTAAAACCACCTCGACATAAACAGGAACCGCTAACGAGATTTTTATTTATGGACGGCACATGATGAACGTTCTTCAGACACACAGTCTTCTCCGAAGTAAACTTCAGATCGACCGTACCAACACCTCGAACGATGGCATGTGACCCGTTCCCCATCAGCACGGGTGAAGTCCCTGTTGCCTGGTAAGAAGAAAACATGGAGGCATCAGCACAAACATGTACATTGGCACCAGTGTCAATTAACCAATCAGGGGATTGAAATACTGAAAGGATGGTAGGTAAAATATCGTACCCTGATTCCTTCATATCAATATCACCGATGACAACATTAGTGGACTTGCCGCTCTTCTCATGTTCGCGCTCCTCAAAGCGGTTAGGACACTTCGGAGCCTAGTGATTAGGATCACCGTAGACATGGCAAAGTCCTTTCCCCTTCTTATGAGAATTCTTCTTGAAGTTGGTAGAATGTGATGGCTTGTTCTTTGTATCAAACTTGCCTTTGCCCTGAGTTTTGTTCTTATTGTTTTTGAACTTGTTGGGCTGGGAGTTCTTCTTCTGTACCATGTGGGCACTAGATCCTCCCTCAGCAACTCGAGCACGTGTGTCCTTTGCTCTCACCTTCTCTTCAACATCAAGAGTACCAATGAGATCCGCAACGGAAAACTCCTGTCTCTTGTGTTTCAGGGAAGTAGCAAAATTGTTCCATGAAGGTGGAAGCTTGGCAATGATGCCTCCAGCAACAAATTTGTCCGGCAACACACACTTGAAGGTACTCAAGTTCTTTTGCGAGCGACTGTATCTCATGAGCCTGCTGTACAACAGGGCGCTCATCAGTCATCTTGTAGTCATAGAATTGCTCCATGACGTACAACTCGCTGCCGGCGTTCGAGGCACCAAACTTGGCCTCGAGCGCATCCCACATGTCCTTGCCATTGTCAAACGACATATACGAATCCACAATGGAGTCATCAAGAACACTCAAAAGAGCGCCTTTAAGAGGGTATCGATCTTCTCAAAAGCTTCCAGCTGTGCTGGATTAAGATCGCCCTCAGGCTTGCCCTCGGTGGCGTCATAGCAGCCCATTGTCTGGAACCAGTAGACTGCTCTCATGCGCCACCTCTTATATTGCGCCCCCTTAAAGGCAGACGGCTTCAGATGCGCAGCAAAACCACTCGGAGTAAATTGCCTATAATCAGGTTTTTGGATTGTTGGAAATATGAGCAAATTACTACGAGATTTAATCCGAATAAATAGGAAATAGATCATGACAGCAATAGCAGATGAACAGATCGCATCTAGGGCACATACTACAAACATGAATTCTACCACGATCTCGAATAGGAAGGATAGAATCACATACGGTGCAGCGGGAGCAGCACCGCCGGCGTTGACGTTGTCGCCCATGTCATCGAGGATGAGGTTGCCGAAGTCGGGGAAGAAGTCGTCGCTGCCAGCAGTCGCGCGAGTGCGCTCCCCAAACACCTGATCGCCCCTCTCCCGTACAGGATCACGAGAGGCGGGGTTCCGGAGGCCTGCTGTCCCTTCTCCCGGTGCACGCCAAAAGGAGGGATGGAGAAGACTTGCTTGGCGGCGCAATGATCTGGAATGGTAGACGTCTGCCTGACTATATAGTGCGGGCCGGGTAGATCGTGGGAGTAAACCCCACGTCCGAGTCGTCAAGATCCAAAAGAATCGGAAACAGTTCAGTAATTAACGCGTCCGTTAATTATTAATTAATGACTCATTATTTTTTCCCGAGCAGCAAAAATATAGACAACGTGCATAGCTCTGTCCTCGGCTCGGCTCAATCCCCCAACCCGCGGCGCGGCGCGTCGTGACGAGGCGTGGCGAGGCGAGCGAGAAGGAGGAGCGCGTGTGTAGGTCTCCTCTTCTCATGCTTATACAAGTGGTAGAAGAGCTCACCTTATAAAAAGGTGCAACTCTTTCTCAACTTCCAGGGTGGGACTAACAGGGCCGGCCCTGGGGTATGGGCGGTGGGGCGGCGGCCCAGGGCCCAGACGAGAAGGGGGCCCATGATAGAGTATACATATATACTATAGCCCAGCAAAAAATAGGTAAAAGAAATACGAAAGAAAAGAAATTATACGGGCTAGGCCCATCAGATAGCTAGCTAGCTATCGCGGTCGATTAGCCAACGCGAAGCGTCAGACGCCGCTAGTTGCCAGGCAAGACGCCAAGACTGCCCGTTTTCCTTCGTAGGTTCATCGACCTTCGTCGGCCTCCTCGCTTCGGTGCCTTGCCGCGTCGCCCTCGCCTCGGCCGCTGGCCCGCCGCTGGAGTTGCACGCGCCGTCCGCAGTCCGGCCATCCGGCATCCGGCAAGGCGGCAGCGCGGCAATACCTATACATCTGGCTACTTGACCGAGTGCAAACAATCTGAAGTCTGCAACACTGTCCGGCTGTCCATAATCCCTGAAATTCTGTAATTCAATTCTACTTTTGAACGTTTCGATCCATGTTCCTCGGTTCCTGTCCATCTCTCCAAACCCTAATTTGACAATTTTAGTAGTTTATTTTATTCTTTATTTAGTATGTACGTATTCAACTATACAAACATGATTCATCCTCCTATGCACGAAGTTTCAAAATTTTCTAATACAATCTATCAATTTTTTGTCATTTTATGTACATGTCTAGGGTTCCAATCATCCAGTGTATAAATTCCTAATTCTTTTCTTCATGATTTTAGAACATTAGCCTGCCATGTTACCTCAGAAGAAGCAATTGTCGGGTGCTGAAAAAAGGAGAAAAAAGAAAGAAAATGATCTAAAAATCCTACCACTGAAGGATATCTTGGACAATGTTGGTCTTGATTGTGCCCTTAATGACTTTGCATCAAGAAATGCCCGAAGAAACTTTTTTGAAGCACTGGAGTATTATTGTTGTCGATGGAGTCAGTCTAATTTGGTTCTTATTTGAGGTAATCATGTCATGTTAGTTTCATTTTGCGGTCTTTTTTGTATTATTTTTGTTGATGGAGTCAGTTCAGATTTGGTTGTTATTGTTCTCGATGGAGTCATTTGAATTATTGTAGTCAAATTTTAAACCAAAAATGTGTGATTGAAAATTAGTCTTAATAAGTTATATATAAATCACTCATACACATACATATATATAGTCTTAGGACATAGGGCCCCATGTCGTCGACTTCGCCTAGGGCCTCCCAAAATACAGGGCCGGCCCTGGGAACTAAACTTTAGTCTCACTCACTCCACTCACATGTGTGCATGAATGGGCCAAGAGAATTTCAGAATTTTAATTGGGCTTTGGGCCAAAGGCCTACTAGTAAAATTCCAACATTCGTGATGGCACCCAGGGGCGGAGCCAGCCCAGCCCGGGCCGCCTTTGTACACTATAGCAGATGTGTACAGTAAACACTGAGTTTGGGCCTCACGCCCCAGGCCTGGGCCTGGATCCGCCCTGATGGCAACCATCTCAAGCCACATCCATGCCATCGCATGGCAAAGCAAACAGGCCTCCCATCTGGAGGTTGAGGAATGTGATCAGAAGAACATGCCGGCAAAGCCACCGGAAGCTGGCTAACCACCAATCCACACGAACAGCACCAATGTTGTTATAATATGAGGGGCCAATTTGTGCAGTTGTGCATCAGTGGATGATTCTATAAAGTCAATGAATCTTTTAATGGAATCTATTCATTTTAGCCAGCTTGGAGCGACAACATATTCTTTTTCTTTTTGAACTGTACATTCTCTACCCGGTCTGTTAGTCATTATTCGAAAATTAGGAAGGATTAGTTGTCCTTGCGTGTCTAACCGATGGCCTAGCTAGAAATATGCACCTAAATATACTCCTTTGTTAAGCTCGCTAGAAGTAGTACACACATGATGCTCAAGGATAGGGAAAATATCAGGTCATAAAAGAGCTTTGGTGCTACCATGATATATGCACAAGTGAGTCACTGGATCTGAGATCTAAGGGTGACAATCATGCTCTTGGAGTTGCGTGTAGATATCAGATCCTTGGAGGGTTTTGCTGCAAGTTGCAGGAGCTCTGCCCTTGACCGTTAGATGTTGGATCTCAGATCCAACGGCTCGTGGGATCTCGTATCACGAGAGAATCTAAGCTCTCGTATTACCTGGTACTCACTCCTCCAGGATAGTCGCCGTGGCTGTTCCCGACAATCAATCAGTCAACATTGTATTCCCAAGCGTGGTCCGGCCTTCTTGCAGCATGTGTTTCCTGCTTGTGTCATGGTGTGTTTCGGTTGTTTGCTTGTCATCATTAGAGCTGATGTGAGAGCATTAACGACGGTTTCCTGCTTCATCGAGCTCAAGCACTGGAAAATCAACCGAGGCCTCGGGAGTTGGAGGGGTAGGGAGTTTGTGAGGACGGGGGAGAGGAGTGGGTGGAAGAAACATGTGATGTTGGGCAGGTGGCGTCCCATCTCCAATAGGTCGAATGCCACTCTAACGGCTCGTCATAATCCGGACTGGATAAGCGAAGGCCGATGAAAAACTTGGGCATTGGAATGGGTGAATAATTCAAGTAATGCAAACCGGTGTTAAGGGCAACGTCAAGGCGCCAACGTATTTTGTCTGCACGCGTCCGTTTAGGTCAAAACGGACAGAAATCACAACCAACGAGCCTACGCAAACGAACAACCGTTTTTCGTTCGCCCGTGACCCATTTCCGACCCAATTTGGGCCAGGTTTGCGTCGACGCAAACATTGCATGAACACACACGACGCCCGCCCTTATCCTCCCACTGGCCTACACTTCGGTGGCACAACACCCGTTCTTCCCTCCCTCCTCCACACCCGCCACTTGCGGCCACATCGCCATCGCCCCCGCCTCCCGCTTGGACACTGCACAGGCCGCCGCTCGCATCGACACACTCCCCCCGCCTTGACGCCCCATCTGATGCCCGCTCTTACCGTCGTTGGTGGTCTCCTTCCTCCGCCGTCATAGCACCTCCCCGGCCATGCTACCGCCTCGATTCCGCCGCCGCCTACCTAGCTCCAAGCCCGCATGCCTCATTCCACGGCAGCCTCCACTTTGACAGTCCTGCTGTCTGTGCGGGGTTCTTCACCGGCCGACTTCTCCACCACATCCGCAAGATGTTAGACGCTTTGCCCGCAAGGTACCATGGATAGTGGAGATGAGTTCTTTTTCAACAACTTTATGTGTTTATCGAACGATGAGGAATTTGTGGTTGTGACTATGGTTGTCAGTGACCAAATTGCTAGGTAGCAGCGCTCCGGTGTTGAATCGCAATAGAGAGACCGATCATTGCCTACTCTTCACCAATTACTTTCAGTGCACGTCCCACTCTTCAATCGCAGGCTATTCCGGCGGCGATTCCGGATGGCTAGACATCTTTCAACCGTATTTTTATTTGGTTTGTATACTATGATATTTTTGTTTGGTTGTAAACTACTTGATTTATAAACTATGGGCAATGTTTCTATTTAATGCAAAAAGTGTGTAAAAATATGGCCCCGCGGACGAAATGCGTTGGCCGGTTGGGTGCACTATAACTAGCAAAATGCGAACAGGGCCGGAAGCCGACTACGGTTGACCCAAACAGACAAAAACGAATCAAATCCATGTCATCTGCGACGACGCGTTGGACTTGCCTAAGGTCTACGTCAGCAGCTACTTCTCCAGTTGAACTTGAATACAGGAGTGACTTATGTCCCTATCACTATAACTATGACTCGAATTTTTATGTCACGTTATTCATATTACTGATCAAATTGATGATTAGGACTCGCTCGTGAACCAAACAACGTGAACACCCACTACTCTTCCGGGCCGCCGTTGTTCTACTCGTCTTCTCTTCTCCCATGCAGCTGTTTTTGGAATAGTGAGAAATTTAAGAAAATAAATGGCAAGTGTGCTAGCAAACCTTACCATGCCAAAATAACTAGACATGCATGCAAGTCTATACCAAGGAAACGAATCAAATCCATGTCATCTGCGACGATGCGTTGGACTTGCCTAAGGTCTACGTCAGCAGCTACTTCTCCAGTTGAACTTGAATACAGGAGTGACTTATGTCCCTATCACTATAACTATGACTGGAATTTTTATGTCACGTTATTCATATTACTGATCAAATTGATGATTAGGACTCGCTCGTGAACCAAACAACGTGAACACCCACTACTCTTCCGGGCCGCCGTTGTTCTACTCGTCTTCTCTTCTCCGATGCAGCTGTTTTTGGAATAGTGAGAAATTTAAGAAAATAAATGGCAAGTGTGCTAGCAAACCTTACCATGCCAAAATAACTAGACATGCATGCAAGTCTATACCAAGGAAACGAATCAAATCCATGTCATCTGCGAAGACACGTTGGACTTGCCTAAGGTCTACGTCAGCAGCTACTTCTCCAGTTGAACTTGAATACAGGAGTGACTTATGTCCCTATCACTATAACTATGACTGGAATTTTTATGTCACGTTATTCATATTAGTGATCAAATTGATTATTAGGACTCGCTCGTGAACCAAACAACGTGAACACCCATCACTCTTCCGGGCCGCCGTTGTTCTACTCATCTTCTCTTCTGTGATGCAGCTGTTTTTGGAATAGTGAGAAATTTAAGAAAATAAATGGCAAGTGTGCTAGCAAAACTTACATGCCAAAATAACTAGACATGCATGCAAGTCTATACCAAGGAAACGAATCAAATCCATGTCATCTGCGACGACGCGTTGGACTTGCCTAAGGTCTACGTCAGCAGCTACTTCTCCAGTTGAACTTGAATACAGGAGTGACTTATGTCCCTATCACTATAACTATGACTGGAATTTTTATGTCACGTTATTCATATTAGTAATCAAATTGATTATTAGGACTCGCTCGTGAACCAAACAACGTGAACACCCATCACTCTTCCGGGCCGCCGTTGTTCTACTCATCTTCTCTTCTCCGATGCAGCTGTTTTTGGAATAGTGAGAAATTTAAGAAAATAAATGGCAAGTGTGCTAGCAAAACTTACATGCCAAAATAACTAGACATGCATGCAAGTCTATACCAAGGAATAACTAGACATGCATGCATGCAGCTGTTTTTTGAATTTCATGCAAACAAAAACACCAACATGGAGATGATCAGAACACAAGAATTAAGTAACAAGAATGGGAATATAATACTACCAACATCGAGATGATAAGAACATACTAAGAATTAAGAATGAAAAAGCTAGATTATAAATATTAAGCCCCCGGTGAGGATCGAACTCACGACCTTTCCCTTACGAAGGGAACGCACTACCACTATGCTACGGAGGCATTGATGATGAGAATGAAAAATGGGTTAATTCAATTAAGAACACGGTCAACGTTGTGCGGCGAAGACTTGTTAGTGGAGTTTGGTTTGTTGGAAGTTGAGGTCAGTAGCAGTACATATACAATTTCAGAATTACGAACTGATCATCTGTGACAAGTACACATGCATCAGCACATCTTTCTATTTAGATATTGTCCACGTGGATCGTAAGCGTTATTTTCCCTACGGCTGTGAGACACGATAACACGGCAAAATTCATGTGTACTCAGCCTTCTCACCGTCCTCTCAGTTCGGGGTTTTGACTCTAAGTGGTGTGGATGGATCCAGGCCATCCTGTCTACCGGCCACACCTCGGTTCTCCTCAATAATGTCCCTGGGGACTGGATCCTTTGTTGCAACGGCCTACGTCAGGGTGACGTGCTCTCCTCATATCTTTTTATTATCATTGCCGACGTCCTTCAACGCCTTGTTCGCCGCGCTTTCGCGGATGGACGGATCACCCACCCCATTGACCCTTCCCTCCCGTGCCCCGTCCTGCAATACGCCGACGATACCCTTATCCTCTGCCATGCAGACATCCCCTCGGTTACACACCTTAAAAACTTGTTGGACGCCTTTGCCCTTGCTA
Source organism: Triticum dicoccoides (assembly GCF_002162155.2). Classification (NCBI taxonomy): domain Eukaryota; kingdom Viridiplantae; phylum Streptophyta; class Magnoliopsida; order Poales; family Poaceae; genus Triticum; species Triticum dicoccoides. Next base: position 770,909,264 of record NC_041382.1, on the reverse strand, counting down.
CCGGGCTCGCCATCAACTTTCACAAATCTGGTTTCGTCCCCATGCATTGTAGTGATGGGCTGTCGGCAACCTTGGCGGGCATTCTAGGTTGCCCCATCTCCTCTTTCCCTCAACCCTACTTAGGGCTTCCCCTATCCCCGCTGAAACTCCCCATCTCCGCCTACGACCCCCTCATTCGCTCTTTCGACCGCTACCTCTCCGGATGGCGTGCTTTGCTTCTTTCTTCCGGTGGTCGAATGGTCCTCTGTAATGTCGTGCTTAATAACCTCTCTACTTATTTTATGTGCTCTTACTTGCTTCCCTCTGGTGTGATTGAGATGATTGATCGTAGACGTCGTGCCTTTTTTTGGACCGGCAAGGATACTTGCTCCGGCGCTCGTTGTCTTATTGCTTGGGATAAAGTGTGTGCGGATGTGCAGGAGGGTGGCTTCGGGATTCGCGATCTTCGCCGGCAGAACATGTGTCTGCTCCTCAACTTCGTCCACAAGCTTCACCAACCTGACTGTCCCCCGTGGAAGAGCTGGTTCCTCGGCAACATCAGGGGGACGTGGGCGACTGTTCCTCGGCTCCTTCCTTCCTCGAGGTCATCATCCGCCAGGGCCTCCCGACGTACAGGTCCATCACTCGCGTGGAGCTCGGGGACGGGCGCGCCACCTCCTTCTGGCATGACCGATGGTCCCCAGGTGGTGCCCTCTGCTTCGAGTACGCGGCGCTCTTCTCCCACTCTACGTGTCCCAACGCCTCCGTGGCGGCGGTCGCCCTCGACGGACTTCATCTCCAGAGACGCCTCTCTTCTGTCGCCGCTGCTCAGCTGGGTGAGATTCAGGCTCTCATCCGTGCCTTGCAGCTCGTGGACTCTCCGGACCGCCGGTTCATGGCATGGGGAGAGGACCTCGAGTTCAGCTCGCGCGCTGCGTTCCGGGTGCTCTCTCCAAACGGAGTGCTCTACCAGTCCTCCATCGACATCTGGAGCTCCAATCTCCCCCGGAAGATCAAGATCTTTGCTTGCTTGATGGTTCGTGACCATCTCAGCACGCGAGCAAACCTGTACGCGAAGAGCTGCGCCCCCTCTAGCACATGTGCCTCCTGTTGCGCGGAGGAGACTACTGTGCATATCTTCACCTCGTGCGGGCGCGCGGTCTCCACCTGGGATCGTCTTGGGTTGGGCCCCTTCCACTCGATTGACGGGGATCTCTCCTCGCTCCCGGGAGCCTTGACCTCGGCTGCGCCTTGGAAGGACGGGCTCCTTGTGCTGCTTTGGCATATTTGGAAAGCCCGGAACAACGCCACGTTCAACGACATCGACTGCCATGCCTGCAACATCCTTTCCAGGACGGCGGACGATCTGCTGCTTTGGAGCCGCCGCTACGACGCCCCTGATCGCGAGCTCCTCCTGGAGACCCGCGCTTTTTTCCTTTCGGTCCTGTAACTCGCCCTCCCCCCTCTTTTGGGTTTTTCTCTTCTTAGCTTGTAGTTTTTTATCTCTTCGATGAAAAACACTGTATGACTGCCGAGTCCTTCGAGTAATATAACAACCGGTGGGGCCCCCTGCCCC